>NW_007730136.1:48293-48864 GCF_000696425.1 Galeopterus variegatus
GCAACCCTTGGCTTGGTGTCGCCCGCACCACACTCAGCCAGTGAGCGCACTGGCCATCCCTGTATAGGATCCGAACCCGCGGCAGGAGCGCCACAGCGCTCCCAGCGCCGCACTCTCCCAAGTGAGCCATGGGGTCAGCCCGAACAGAGTGTTTTGTATGTTTCTCTGCACTTAGCTTCCCATTCACTCATATTCCTACAGATGGGCTCCTTGGGGAGAAGCCTCTGCACTCCTGTATCTCCAGAGTCTGGCACAGTGCCTGGCAACATGGTAGGCCTATCAGAGGCTCATTAACTTAATGCACAGTTGAACGGATGCAGGAGATGACTGACTGCTCTTTTTGTCAACGCTTCCCTCAATAGGGGAACAGGCAGACAGAATGGACCCATTTGGGTTTTATTTCAGCTCCAAGAAATTGGCCAAGACTGAGAAGGTAAGAATCCCAGGAGTCAGTTCTGGCTCTGGGCTCTGGATGAAGTTTGCTTCACTCCACCTTGGGGCCATTTCTCTGGATGTTCTTGGCTTCAGGGTGGAAATGCCACCATTAGACTGGTCCTCCCCAGATCCTGCC
>NW_007730136.1:49888-58486 GCF_000696425.1 Galeopterus variegatus
AGTACAGCTGGCCCCAGAAAGCTGGCTTCCTCTGTCCTCCAACTGTGGGCTGCTTTCTCTCTCCAGCACATTCTGATGCAGAGACGGCAACAGGGCTTGGGAATCAGACATACCTAGATTAACATTCTTGTTCTGGACAAGTGACTCAGCCTCTCTGAGCCTTGATTCTCTCCTCTAGAATGTGGATTCCACACTACTGTCTGTCTTGAAGGGCACTGTGAGAACGTGAGCCCGTTCTGTGACAGCCCTGTCACCACCATGTACCGTGTACCTGCCCTGTAAGCCCTGCCAGCCCTGCTTCCCCTGTCGACATGATTTTTTTAGCCTTACTTTGATGTTTGACATTATGGTAAAAGGACAATTGAGAGAGGATGTGTGAGAAGCCTTTGATATGCAGGCGACAGGCCGGTGCCCACCACAGGCCCTGCCCAGGGGAGGAGTTCGGAGGATGGTTTTTTGAATGAGTCAGCTGGCTCACTCAGTTTTGCCCTGGGTGAACTTGGCAGGCTGAACTTGATCCAGATGAAGCCCCTTGCATTGCAGTCTTCTTGGTCATCTCAAAGAAGAATTCTTTCTGTATTGTCACTCTTTTTATATAGATTTACCAGAGGTCTTTGTTCTTGTATTTCAAAGGTGTGATTCCTTTCCATTTTAATAGCCCTCTGTGGTTAGTTTCTAAAGCCCCACCCTGCGGTTACAGGCATACAATCAGAGGAATTCACGTTTCTAAAAATTGATAGCGGAGGCGAAAATAAAAAGCAAGTTCTCAGCCCCTCATATGGTGACTCAACTCACGCAACCCTCTGTCTTAGCCAGGGCCTGAGTAAGTGATGATCAGGTGTTACTCCCTAAAGTCAGTGAACTCAGGTTTGTTGGAACAGCATGGAGGCAAAGGGATGGCCCCTGAGGGCTGCCTGGAGGAGGTGGAATCCCTCCAGGACCAGAATCAGAATCTCGTCTATGTGCTCCATCTGGGTGACTTTCTGAGCTGACGGTCCCGGAGCACCAGCTGTCTAGAAGCTCCACTGTCTGTTCGGCAATGTTGGGTGTGGCTGAGAAGGGACAGGAAGATTAGGAATCGAGTCCCCCCTGTGAGTGCCAGGACATGTAAGAGAACGGACCAGTGTTTCACATCACCTCTGTTTTCCAACCTCTATTATACTTTGCACCTAACAGGAGTTGAGGGGGAGGCAGCAGGATGAATAAACAGAAGACTGTGTCCCACTCATCTTTGTGTCTTCAGGTCCTCACACAGTGCCCAGAACACAGAAGGACCGATGCACGTTTGCTGAATGAAGGAATGAATGAATGAGACCCACACCCTTTGGGGTAACCAAGACTCCACACATTCAGACCCAGCTGATCGATTTATGCACTTTCATGAAACACCCATAAATTTGGCAAGACTGACCACATCTATCCTTAGGGCAGGCTGGGTTTTCGAAAGCAACTATCTGCGGGTTCCTTTAATGAAAACCAAACAACATAAATCTTGCCAAGACTCACAAGCAACAGCCCCAGGGAACGAAGCTCCTCTTTAATTACCTGCAGTGAGCAGGGGCTGAGTGTGGACAGATATGTAAATAGTATCAGTCATCACAACAAAACCCGCGTTGTCACAGCACGCCTTCTCACGTCCCGGGAATGGTGCGTGATGGGGACGCTGCTCCAAACAGACAACGGTGAAGTTGCCAAACCAACCTCAGCCCGCTTCTCCCCGTTCCCACCTCCACCCCCAGTGCCTGGCGTCCCGGGAATGGTGCGTGATGGGGACGCTGCTCCAAACAGACAACGGCGAAGTTGCCAAACCAACCTCAGCCCGCTTCTCCCCGTTCCCACCTCCACCCCCAGTGCCTGGCATGGAGCTTTCAGAAGAAGAGATAAAGATGAAATATTACTTTGGTTGACTTTTTTCCCCATTGAGAGCAAAACTCAGAAGCCAAAGTCACTTTTGTTTGTCTCGCTTCACAGCTCATGAAGGACTTTAGCTATGCTGCCATATACTCTATAAAGAATGACACCATTAATCGTTAAACCCTGCTGTTCATGCTGATGCGATAATTGATTTTTGCCATCAGGAGCCCAAAGCAGGCTTTGTGTTTTGCTTTAGTAAGAGAAACTCACATCACGTTTGGTGAGAGAGGACTGTTGCTGTCTGGGTCACCTGTGTATGGGTTGACCAGCTTGTTCTCTTCTGAAAACATCATCTGGGAAGACCCGTTTTACTAAGATAACACCCAGACTTCAAGAGGTAAGGCCAGCTTCATAGATTTTGAAACAAAGTTGCTTTTCAAAATCCCCAAATGACATCATAACCATGACACTAAAATAAACACTCTTAATTCTGAAATGACAATATTCAATAAGGTTTCTCTGAATGAACTTTTTGTCAATGAGGTTTGAATAAAAGGAGAAAAATAAAAACTAGAGCATAAGGGATTATATATGAAAAATCCAAGAGTTGTTTGCCATAAAGAGATTGCTTTCCCTCTGCCACAGCCCCACATGGAAGCACCTGGCCCTTGCCACGGCAGCCCTGAGCTGGCACTGGCAGAGACCACAGCTGATAGCTGGCCTAAATACAGGCGCCTTTTGGTCAATCTAGGAAAAATATTGTGCAAAGTAAATTTTTCATTAATTCTGGTAATGTTATCATTTAGAAGCACATGGCAGGCCACCTGGTCTCCTGGCAATTGAAGATTCACGACGACGACTGGCAGGAACTTGGGAAGCAGAGCACCTCCTTGCCTGTGGGCAAACCACAGTTCCCAGACCCTGGGCCGGGATCTCTCATACTCTGCTAAAGGGACAGCCTGCCAGTTATTCTAACAAGCACTGGTGTGAGGATTTTTCTATTGCTAGCATGAGAGCAGGTATTCAAACATTTATTTTTCTTCTAAGAATTCTTTTGTCTGGCTGTTTACAAGACAATTCTCTTTTCTTCTTGCATCTGAACGTGTACCTATGGTTGACATTTTACAGAACCTTTTTTTTTTTTTTAAGGATGACCGGTAAGGGGATCTTAACCCTTGACTTGGTGTTGTCNAGATATGTAAATAGTATCAGTCATCACAACAAAACCCGCGTTGTCACAGCACGCCTTCTCATGTCCCGGGAATGGTGCGTGATGGGGACGCTGCTCCAAACAGACAACGGTGAAGTTGCCAAACCAACCTCAGCCCGCTTCTCCCCGTTCCCACCTCCACCCCCAGTGCCTGGCATGGAGCTTTCAGAAGAAGAGATAAAGATGAAATATTACTTTGGTTGACTTTTTTCCCCATTGAGAGCAAAACTCAGAAGCCAAAGTCACTTTTGTTTGTCTCGCTTCACAGCTCATGAAGGACTTTAGCTATGCTGCCATATACTCTATAAAGAATGACACCATTAATCGTTAAACCCTGCTGTTCATGCTGATGCGATAATTGATTTTTGCCATCAGGAGCCCAAAGCAGGCTTTGTGTTTTGCTTTAGTAAGAGAAACTCACATCACGTTTGGTGAGAGAGGACTGTTGCTGTCTGGGTCACCTGTGTATGGGTTGACCAGCTTGTTCTCTTCTGAAAACATCATCTGGGAAGACCCGTTTTACTAAGATAACACCCAGACTTCAAGAGGTAAGGCCAGCTTCATAGATTTTGAAACAAAGTTGCTTTTCAAAATCCCCAAATGACATCATAACCATGACACTAAAATAAACACTCTTAATTCTGAAATGACAATATTCAATAAGGTTTCTCTGAATGAACTTTTTGTCAATGAGGTTTGAATAAAAGGAGAAAAATAAAAACTAGAGCATAAGGGATTATATATGAAAAATCCAAGAGTTGTTTGCCATAAAGAGATTGCTTTCCCTCTGCCACAGCCCCACATGGAAGCACCTGGCCCTTGCCACGGCAGCCCTGAGCTGGCACTGGCAGAGACCACAGCTGATAGCTGGCCTAAATACAGGCGCCTTTTGGTCAATCTAGGAAAAATATTGTGCAAAGTAAATTTTTCATTAATTCTGGTAATGTTATCATTTAGAAGCACATGGCAGGCCACCTGGTCTCCTGGCAATTGAAGATTCACGACGACGACTGGCAGGAACTTGGGAAGCAGAGCACCTCCTTGCCTGTGGGCAAACCACAGTTCCCAGACCCTGGGCCGGGATCTCTCATACTCTGCTAAAGGGACAGCCTGCCAGTTATTCTAACAAGCACTGGTGTGAGGATTTTTCTATTGCTAGCATGAGAGCAGGTATTCAAACATTTATTTTTCTTCTAAGAATTCTTTTGTCTGGCTGTTTACAAGACAATTCTCTTTTCTTCTTGCATCTGAACGTGTACCTATGGTTGACATTTTACAGAACCTTTTTTTTTTTTTTTAAGGATGACCGGTAAGGGGATCTTAACCCTTGACTTGGTGTGTCAGCACCACGCTCAGCCAGTGAGCGAACCGGCCATTCCTATATGGGATCCGAACCTGGGGCCTTGGTGTTATCAGCACCACACTCTCCCGAGTGAGCCACGGGCCGGCCCCCGACATTTTACAGAACTTTGAGAAGAGGGGTTAGTTTAAAATATTTTTGTTTTGTTCTGGGTCAAAGGTGTTTGAGAGACATCACACACAATGGGAGAGGACCGAGTGGAGAGTTGGGAGCTCTGGGTGGGCCCCTCTGCCTGGACCTGGGCATGTGACCACGTTCCCGCTTGCTTTTCTGTAATATGCATGGGGAGCACGGCTCCCCCATGTGAGGAGCTTAAGAACTGATAGGGGCATGGCATGGTCCGGGAGGAAAAATACAAAGTTTCCAAAAATGTGTTCATCACCAAGAAAAAAAACTAGTGAGCAATTTAGTGGATGATGCAAGTGTGATTGAATATTTTTCTCCAGACACACAATTCTTTTAGTGGCTCCTTTATAGAATATCTGTCCTTAATAAGCCCCAGGAGAGGGCAAATGGCTTGTTACTGAGTTTAATTAATCAACAGGCATCTTATCCCTCCTAAGGGATTTCTTTAAAATGTTGGAAGAAGGATCCAACGATACCATAAAACACCATGAAAATACCATGCCTGCAACTTCTTAGGACAGATCTCTTCAGCACATCTGGGAAACTTTTAAAAATTTCAGAAAGCCACTCACTCATAATAGGACCACAAGATACTCAGAGGGCACGGTGACCTCTGTCAATTGAGAAAAGAACCATAATGTCAGAAAATAACCATACGTTGCAGGATTCATGCCTCAATGCAACTTGCACCCCTAAAAATGCCCAGGGCATGACCCACCAACTTCTAGACAAGTGGCCAATTTCCCTCTTGAGTCACTAAGTTTAGTGAAAAAAGAATCTAATGACTTCGGACTGTTCCTTTGCCCGGATAAGCCTTGTCTTTTACTGTCACAGCTACCTGAGTGTGCTCCTTGGCTCAAACTGGCCTTACTTTCCCTCACCATCTTTATTGCAGGTCGTGTCCAATATGGTAGCCAAGAGCCAACTGTGGTTATTTAAATTTAAATGACTTTTTAAAAATGCAGTTCCTCATTTGCAGTAGCCACAATTAAAGTGCTCGGAAGCCATGCATGGCTGGTGGCTGTCCTGTTGGACAGTGCAGATTTATAGAGAATTTCCTTCATCGCAGAAGGTGCTGTTGGACAGCACTGCAGATCCCCGGCCGTGGAGTGACAAACAGCCCCAACCCCCTTCTATACCAGGCTAGTTGCTGCTGGAGAAAAACCACATGAGTGTGCGGTGTAGACTGGCAGCAATAAAGTGGATGGCTTTTCATCTGGGCAGATCCCCCAGGCACTTGGCAACTGCAGCCTCCCTCAGAAACGTCCCTCCCTTCCTTGCCAGATGTCCTCAGCTCCACGCTGACTCCTCAGGCTCCTACTCCAGCCCCTGCTCCTTAACTGACCCCTGCTCCTTAACACCGGTGACCCTGGAGAAAGCCAGGCGGGAGCAAGGGCATGCCCTTGACTTCCTTCCCAGCCTCCCCGCCACCCCGTGTCCTCCTCTTCTGTCTTCCCGGGAAGCCTAACCTACTCTCCTGTCACTCCTGCACTCCTGCTGGCCAGGCACGTGTCCGCCGCTGTTCCGTCTGCACGTGCGGGTTAGCCCGTCTATCTCCCTGTGCTAGTTTGCTAGGGCCGCTGTAACAAAGGACCCCAAACTGGCATTTATAACAATAGAAGTGTATTGTCTCAGAGTCTGAGGGACATGGGTGTGTCGCCATAGCCCCCTGTCTTTGCATGGCTCCCCCCGTATGCCTGTCTTCTCACAAAGACACCGTCACATTGGGTCGGGGGCCACCCTACTCCAGTATGAGCTCATTGTAACTAATTACAATGATCCTATGTCTTCATAAGGTCACGTTCTGAGGTACTGGGGTATTTGGACATATCTCCTTTTTTTTGGAAGATACAGTGTAACCTATGACACCCCCAAATCCATGGTCCACTCTGCTCTGTATCCCGGGGCCTGACCCCTGCGGCTGTCCTCTTCCTGTGCTCTTGACTGTGGTCTTGCTTGGGTTCAGCTCCGGGAGCTTGCAGGAGGACATGAGCAGGTGAAGGACAGACGCATCGGGGCTCCTCACCGCCCCCTGCACGGTGCCGAGTTCCCGCCGTGCCCGTCCTGGTGCACAGCTTCTGCTGGGCGTCCTCCTCCCGTGGTCCCAATTCTCGCCAGATGTGAGCATCCCCGTGTCTCTCTTTCATCCCCTGGGTCTGGATGTTTAATGACTCTGTCCTTGGGTGTCTCAGCGTCCCTTTGGGCTCCCTTAATGCTGCCCATGATCTCTCAGTAGTCCCCACATTAACTTCTCTGCGCAGTCTCAGCTGAGCATGCCTCCTGCTTTCTGTCAGGACCTTGTCCGGTACATTGTATTCCACGTGCTCCTGCTCCTCTTCCACAAAAGCAGCCTTAGGTTTCTCATCTAATGACAGGCTCTTTACCAAGCACAAAGCAAAACGAAATTTAAAAATCTTCCCTGGATCCTTCGTTCCCCTGACACTGCTGCCCCAATCCTTTCTGCCACTCACCCCAGACCCCTTGAGGGACAGTGACCTCCTCTTCTCCGCCTGTCCCCTCTTGTCTTCCTGTCCTCCACCGTATTAATGGCTGCTCTGTCCTCTAGTTACCCAAGCCAGAATCCTGGGGTCTGGAGGTCCTCCCCCTCATGCGCGTGTCCAGCCATCACCAGGCGCTCACTGCCAGGCCTCTCTCCATCTCCGACACCCCCACCTGGGCTCAGGAGCTCCCTGGTTGGACTATTGCGTTGACCTTCCCTCCAGGCTTACTCTCCTCCACAAAGCTACCAGAGTGACCTTTCTGGATTGCAGAATTGAGCATTTCATGTCTACATTTAAAATGCTCAAGGGTGTCTCTTCACTTACAGGAACAAGTTCAAATTCTTCGTTTTAGTCTCATCTGCAGCTACCTTGGCTGACAATTTGTGATTTCCTGTCACTCTGCCAAAGTGCCTGCTCGCACTACAGTTTACTGGTTGGCTTGCGCCTCCCCAGTGACCATGCTCATGAACATGTCTCCTCTGGTGCCTCCAACAAGCACCATAGTCCTTCCAGGTAGTCAGTTCTCAGCAGATGTCTGATGAATACACAAACCTGCTTTGCCCTGATGGATAGGACCTTCCATCCTCACTCTGGATCCAGTGGTCCTCAGCCTCACCAGGACATCAGGTGCTGTCCCCACTTGCCTCCTGCCCATGGAGGTGAGACGCTCCTCTTGGGCTCCCTCCCTGCACTGGCTGGAAGAGCAGAGACTGACAGCTCTGGTACCAAGGGTGCATTTTCTGAGACTGGCTGTACAGGGAAGATCGTCAAGGCACCAAACCTGTCCTGTGTCTGCAGCCCTTCTGAGACTGCCTCAGACCTTCGCAAGGCTGGGCTAGGGTCTGGCCAAGCTTAGCACAGTATCCCCGTTTAAACCTCAGACCCCCCATGTTCCCCTTCCTTGAGCAGGAGTGCGGCTTGTTACCTTTGACCTTGACTGGGCCTCCTTAAACCTTGCCGTGAGCCTCCCCCCAACCCTCGAAAGGATTCGGCCCCCAGATCAGCAGCACCTGGGGCTCTGTCTTCATTCATTCACCTCATTTCAGGCACCATAGCATAGAGTGGCCAGCGAAACAGACCCTGCCCCACAGCGCTCACAGCCTGGGCTCCTTGTTTGGTCTTTCTTAGAAACCGACCCTAAGCCTAGTCTTCCTGAACCCTTTCCTAAAGAAGACCCTTCCTTTGGCCCTCGAAGATCTCCGACTCACCCTCCATGGCTCTGGGCTAGGGAGGCTGTCTTAGTCAGCTCGGGCTGCTGTAGCAAAATACTACAGACCAGGCAGCAGACATTCATTTTCTTACAGTTCTGGAGACCCGAGTCCACGATCAAAGAGCTGGCGAATTTGGTTTCTGGTGAGGGCTCCCTTCCTGGCTTGTAGACAGCAGCCTTTTCTGTGCACATTGAGAGGAAAAGAGAGAGATAGAGATAGATAGATAGATAGATAGATAGATAGATAGATAGATAGATAGATAGATAGAGACAGAGAGAGAGAGAGAGAGAGAGAGAGAGAGAGAGCGCTCTTTGGTGTCTCTTCCTCTTCTCACAC
>NW_007730136.1:58648-77457 GCF_000696425.1 Galeopterus variegatus
GATAGATAGATAGATAGATAGATAGATAGATAGATAGATAGATAGATAGATAGAGACAGACAGAGAGAGAGAGAGAGAGAGAGCGCTCTTTGGTGTCTCTTCCTCTTCTCACATAGTCACCAGTTCTATTGGATCAGGGCTTCACCCTATGACCTCATTATCCTTAATTACGCCCCTGACGACCCAACCTCCAAATACAGTCACATGGGGGGGTTAGGGCTTCAGCATGTGAATCTTGTGGGGCACAATTCAGTACACCATGGGGACATTTGGGTGCTCAGGGCTTGTGGAGGGAGGTGCTAGGGCATGCCCTGGGCCAAGAGCCCGAGCAGGAACTCACTAGACCCAGCTCTGCCACATCTCAGCTGAGTGACCTCGCCCAAGTCCATGGACCTGTCTCTGGACCAAGTCCATGGACCAAGTCCACGGACCCCCTGGAACCTGCCTCTACCCTCCTGCGGCTGGGGTGACAATAAAGGGGGACAGGTGTACAGTGAACTGAAAAGTGCCCTGCCTGCATGAAGAATGGCTGCGTAATGTCCTGCATCAATTATGAAAGCGAACTTTGATGACGACAGTGTGGAAATGGGGTGAAACCATGAGGAAAACAGATTTGTTTGGTCTTTCTTAGAAATACGATAACATTTCTTTCAAGAAACCCTCATCCCTAGAGGTGGGGCCTGGTTGCTGACATTCACATACCTTCACAATTCCAATTTTGTATTTGACTAGAAGCTCAATAACGTTTCGTCTAATGAATACCAGATGAGAGGTCTGGAACACCAGAGTGGGGAGCCTGTCTTTCGTGCTCCTTGGCTTGCCATCTCACATGCTACCTGATCCGACATTTCTGCAAGCTAAACAGGAGATAAAAACCCAGGTTTTAACCATTTCTTTGAAGAGCCGTAGGCTCCACTAATAGCTGTCATTGCTGTTTCCAGTCCTCGACATTACTTACCAAGTCTTCCAGCACAAATGACAGGCCTCTGACAACCCAGCACACCTCGCAGGGCTACACCATATCATTAGGCTTATTTGTTTTGCATTTTGCTTTCTGGAATAACCTCAAAAGATGCAATATCTCCATTTCTCATCAAGTTCTGTGAGAAAAGTGTCAGGTCTATAATGCATGATTCTACCATGTCACAATACAGTTTTATATATTGTGTATAATAAAACATCCAGTTACCTAGAAGTATGGCTAAGGCCAAGCATAAGATGATCCGACTAAAAGAAATTACAGAAATGAGAAGCATTTCAAATTCATGGTGGCCTCCTGATGTTTTCTAGAGAACCTCAGGCAAGGGGGCAGGGTCTGGGTCCTGGGCTAGGCTCAGGGTTAAGGTAGCCACAGAACTTCAGGAAGGTTCCCTGGAGGACAGCCTCAGTTTCTTCATTTGCAAATAAGGTAAATTGTATTAGCTCAATGGTACAGTGATATTTTTTAGATACATAAAAAATGTTTTTTCTTTTTGGTGAAATTAAACACAGACAAAAGTTGAAGAATCGAAGCTGCTCTGGTTCAGGTGGGAGTCAAGAGAATGAGGCTCCCCGTCTTTCCCCACCTCTGTATAGGGCACCCTGGGGTGCTGCTGTACAGCACGGTGTAAAGCCATTGAACCAGCTCGTCTCTAAGGCCCGGTACATTATCAGCATCTACAATCGTGCTTTTTAATGTTCATTGATCAAGAGGCCTCCCTTCTGATTATGTTTCATCATGAAAAGTTAGCCAAAGACTCCCTATTAATTTTATTTTGGTATACAGATGAATAATAAAAGATTCCATCTCCATGCCACTTACTGGAATTAGTTCATTCATCGAAATAATAATGCAGACAATGGTAAAATAGTCAATAGTACTGTGGCAAGTTGTGTTTTCCAGAGACATGTGCAGTGATGTCCACCTGCTCTTCCTCAGGGAGATGGTGCCACTCCTCCAACAAGTGGGGTCGATGTCCCATCCGCCACTTACCTACAGGAGTCCTTGCTATTTATTACCTGTGGCGACACTGACAATACTTTCCAAGTCAGCTATGGAATTTCCCTTATAATTTTGAAAGGTAATTCAGTGGGAAGTCACAAGGGTGGAGAGGGGATGAAGTCCACTGGCTCAAACTGCTTCCTTCAAATGCAAGACTCCAGCAAGCTGTGACTAATCCCTGCCACTCTCTTAGCTCACAGGACTTTCTTTCTCACTTTTGCTGGGTCTTTTTTTTTTTTTTTACGGCTCAAACTGCTTCCTTCAAATGCAAGACTCCAGCAAGCTGTGACTAATCCCTGTCACTCTCTTAGCTCACAGGACTTTCATTCTCACTTTTGCTGGGTCTTTTTTTTTTTTTTAAATCAAGTTATTCTACATATTTTTAACCTACTTTGAATGCACTACTTTGAATGTCTTAGAAATGGGGGAAATAGGGCCGAGCCCGTGGTGCACTCGGGAGAGTGCGGTGCTGGGAGAGCAGCAGCGCTCCCGCCATGGGTTCAGATCCTATATAGGGATGACTGGTGTGCTCACTGGCTGAGCGTGGTGCAGCTGGTCTCAAAAAGGACAAAAAAAAAAAAAAAGGAATGGGGGAAATAAAATAATATATGACTAAATAAAAGCTGTCCCACTTCTTTGTGTAGAATTAGTTTTTCAGAATAAAAGGTTTTTCAATGGTGCTCCTAGTGAGATATCACTGAAAGAGAGGGGGCCTTGGAGGCAGGTGGGAAAGGCCTGTGATGTGGGAGGAGATGTGGAGATAATGCTATTGAGGGCCTGTGGGTGTTCAGCTTCAGGAGGAGATGCTACTCCTTTCTGCCACCAGACCCAGTGATGGCAGCCCCAGCTCATCAGGCTCCTACCACGTGGCGAGGGCTGTTCACTCACTTTCTGTCCTGGTCACAGCCCCCTGGCAAGACAGCGTTCTTGGACTGCTCCTATCAGCAAGGCCGGGGGTGATGTTGCGGTACCAGAGCCTGAGCCTGCTTCCCTCCAATGCCCATTTTCTTTGCAGTAGAATAGAGTGGGTTTTCTTTTTGATGTGATTGGGGACAAATTAGAAAGAAATGGTTTGTGACTGGCTGGTGAAGGTAGAGACTGATAGCAGTTATGCACAGCCAGGTGCTCTCCTGAGTGCTTTATATGCTAATACACACAGTGTCACGAAAGAGAGGGAAGCCGACTTCTAAATATGGTGGTGCCCCAAGCACCCACGTGGCTTTATTTAGAGAAATGGAGAACCATGTGGGTCCAGGGCTGTTCAGGAATTTGGGGGTTGGCTGTCTACCATATACACTTTTAAAAAAGAAATTAGTGCCCAGGGCCTGGTTCATGTTCTTGGAAACAGAACACCCCCAAGGGTACACGAGGGGAACCTACTGACCACCCATGGTCTTAAAAGGGCAGATATAAGAAGGTGAGCTCAAGGGCTTTCTTCAGGTAACTCTCAGCTGCAACAGCACATGAAAGTGAAGCTGTGGAGTGTCAGTCTTGACAATGAAGAGACGGGGAAAGCCAGGCTTCGGGCAGAGCGGCAGGGACAGCTGCAGCCAGCGAGCCTCGCTGGGGGGTGGAGCGGGAAACCAGCCAGGGCAGCATGTGCCTCTGGGAGCGGGCACTTTCAGGTCCTGCAGCAGGCGTTGGGGGTTTTCAAGAAAGAAATCCTCATGTGTATTGATTGGTTCCATAAACATTTTATTGAAACGGTGTCAAGTTGATAGTGAGCCTTTGGCACTGGACTTGGTTCAAAGGCAGTAGAAGTTTAGTCATACCTATTAATTAGCCGTTTGAAAGTAATCCGTGCTAATGCTTCAGTCCTGTGATGTAAGCTCAGTGGAATGACCGTTCAACTGCTCCAAATTATACAGCTAATTACATTCGGCTTCAGTAACAGTTATGAACCAGCCCAAACCTTCCCGTCTCCTTCTTGGTGGTGGACAGTTTGAGTGACCTAATCAGGTCTAAATTTATTTTGCTAATAATATCAGATGAGCTGTTAGGCTTCGTATTGCATGCTCAGACCCCCGGGGGTGTGTCGCGAGGAACCGAGGTGGCATTGGGAGGTTGAGAAGTTGGATCGTTCATTTGGGTCATTCTGTGGAAACAAAGCCAGCTGAGCAAAAGTGCCTACAGGTCAGGACTGAAAATACGCAGCATAACTAACATCTTTGGTGTCTTCCCTGTCACAGTTCTCTTCCTCATTGAGTCCAGCAGGTTCAGCTTAAAATCTTTTAACACAGTGCTTGCAGAAGCCACTGCCAACCAGCCGGGGTGGACCCCAAACGGGAAATGTTTTGGCCATCTTGGCTCTAGGGAACCCACACTCAGGAAGCCAGAAGCTGTGGGGTCCCCCACTGGGTCAAATGTGTGCGGGGTGGATGGGGACCAGACAATTTGGCCATTGCTTGCAGAGTGTGTTAGAGCCGGGTCTTGTGAGTACCTGAGGCTGAAGTTTCTTGCTACTTCACAGTGTGTCTGACCCTCCTGTATTAAACTGCAAGTTCCCCAAGAGCAGGGATTGTACCTGATGGACCCTCAATCGGCCATGACACGTCACATGCAGCAGAAGGGTCTCAGGAAATGCTTGTTGTGTGAAAGGACTGGACCGGGGTGCCCAGAAGAGATTAGGTGAACAGTTTACTCATTGAAAACAGCACATCTTTACATACTAAAGTTCAGGTTTTCTTTTATATCCTTTAGAAAGTTAGTTTGGGGATAACAACTGATTTCTACTATGACTAGCCCTACGCACAGAAGCTAAGGAACTACTCACCTACCATCCTTCTGAAGTGACCTCCCTACAAAGGCCCTGGTCCAGCACCACGGAAAGTCTGCAGCTGAGCCTTGTGTGAGTCCTGGAAACACCCAGGTCTCTTACAGCACCCCCAGACACCTCCCGTCTCCTGGATTAGTTAAACAGACTGAGAAAAACAACAACAATGAAAAACCAACTCTGATGCTTCCAGTCCTCACGTCTCCCTAAGGGCTAAGTGGAGGGTTAGTACTGATCCCATATTGTGAGTCACACGGGGAGTCCCAGGGTGGCCTGAAATCTTGGGTGTTACTCACCCTGGGATTTCCGACTTGACCTCAGTCGGGGTTTACTCAGCCTGACCTCGGACACTGGCTGGCTCCGGGGCCTTCCTCCCCGTGCTCTGCGGTCTCCGGCCAGCACCTGGCTCAGAAGACGAGAGCCTCCGGGCCCACCGCCGCTCCAGACCCCGTGCTCTGCAACACAACTGTCCTAACTTTTCAGCGTTCTGGAAGGACGTCCCGACCCTCCAGGCTGTCCCTGCCTCCTCCGTCCACTCATGTGTGCAGTGCAGGAAGCTGACTGCTCTGCCTGGCGGGTCTGTGCTGGCCTCTGAGAGGCAGGCTGTTGCCAAGGTCTTCTTGGGGCTGCAGGTCTCACCAGACATGGGTCGCAGGGGCCGAGCCCCTCATAGCCTCGCCTGGCTTGGAAGCGGACCGGCCAGCCGTTGCTCCTCGGTGTCCCTTTTCAGCTCCAGTGAGTGTCAGCTTCCTGTCTGCCATCTTTGCCAGCGTCCCCAAACAGTGGGATTTCAGGAGGAGCAGGCAGGCCCATAGCCGCGTTTGCTGGTGGGTTAGTCCCCACTAGCACTAGGTCCTCACTTGAGCTACGATTACTAACCCCAGAGGGCAGCAGCTCCTCCTTCCCAGAGACCCCGGAGATCACCCAGGGCAGGCGACTCTGAGCCGCAATGCGGGGCCTGCCTGTGAGCGTGGGGGTGGCCGGGCGTGCTGAGCTGGGGCGGAGAAGGGAGTGAGGTCTGGGAGGCCTGTTTCCAGCATGTTCATTTAGCCCTGCTTCCCCAGATCGTTCCCCACACAGATGTCCAGTGAGCCTGGAGGTCAGGCTGCAGGCCTTCCCCGGCCTCCTAGGGCCTCTCCTCGGCCCACGCAGGCTCCTCAAGCCAGTGCAGAGGCCACTTTTACGTGGCGGTCTCCGTCCCCGACTGCGGCTGCCCTACCACTTCCCTGCACTTGACTGCGAGATCTCCGCGTCCATCACACCATCTGCTGGGATTGTTTTTTCTCTTGAAGTCTCTCCAGGGTTGCCATTTGCCAAGGTCACCAAATGAACATCTCCCTGCCAAAGGCATATTTCACATGGCAACAAAATAATTCTGTTAGAAATATGCACGTCTTTTCTAAACAAAAATTTTAAAAACCCACCTTTTAAAAGAGAGAATAGTATTTTGACCACCTTAATGGTGTGTTCTACTTAAAGAAGATGTTTTGTGTACCTAGATAGCGTGTCCAGTGGCACTTCTAGGGCCAGCGGTGGCTGGTGTGGACTCTCTCAGGAGTCTTTCCCAAGGCCCCCAGTTCACAGGGCTTAGGATGCAGGCACTTGGTCTGGTTGACACCGATCCACAATCACCTTTACACGATGCCCTCAGTTTACACGCAAAGCGTCATTTTATAAAATGGCCAGGTTTGGAGTATCTGCGTGTTTTTGTAAAACTGTTCCCCCAATTCCTTGAAGTCCGCTGTGCTGTTGTGTGTCCATCAGATGAAGACGCAGGCAGCACGTTCTTCCTGCAGCTCTGCCTCGTGACAAACGTCCTCTCTCCTGGTCACTCCTCGTGTTAGAGCCTGAGAGCTGCGTACCAATCACATCCTCTCTTTGTCTCAGCTGCCAGAGAGCTTGGAGCCAAGCTGTGCTGGGATTGAGGTCGTTTATCTCAGCTTAGGTTTTCTGGTAAACATATTTGCCTCTCCTATTTTTACTTTGACTCCTGTCTTTTTATTCTTGCTTCAGTGGTTTTTGGACTTATGGTGCCTTTCTTTGTGTAAACTGCCCCAGACCTTCTCTGGAAATGGGCCACTTTCTTCTCCATCTGCAGTGTGGGCTGGCCGATGGCCACAGTGTGGCCGTCATGGGGGATCTGAGCATGGAAGGAAGGCCAATGGCAGCAGCCAGGAAGAGCACCTTGGAGCGAGACCTGGGCTGTCCTTGCTCTGCCTTTGTGAGCCTCAATTTTCTCATCTGCGAGGAAGGATCAGCCACAGCGTCCGCCCTTTCCAGGGCCTGGGAAAAATAGGAAATAAGGTTTTTAAATTGCTGGGTCCTGATGCACAATAGACTCAGTTAACGTGGACTTCCTTCTTCTGAGTGCCCTTGGGCTTGGTCTGGCCAGGGCTCGTGTGTGAGATCAGCCTGGTCACAGGGTTGGCACCCAGAAGGGCCGCACTTGGGGTTCAGTGCCCTGTGGCATCATCTTGGGATCCTGGGTAGCTTTATCTTTGAATTCGTGTTTTGTAGGTGAAGTCCGACAGGACACGGAGCATGTGCCGGGAGCCCCTGTTCCCTGCTGCCCCCCTGTAGCCCCCCGCCCCCCTTGCCCCCTTCAGTGACCACTGCTGGCTCCCCCCAGCGAAGGCCTGGGTGCGGGCGTCAGGAGGATCAGGTGGCCCGGGCACGTGTGAAGGCCTGTCGTCACCCTGCAAATATCCCTGTGCCCAAGGGAGAGTGACATAAATAGCAAATGAAAACCAGCATGATGGGTGGAGAGGAAGCTGCAGAAGAGAAGAGAGAGTTTCCTCCCTGAGAGCACCCACGTCTTCTTTTTGCACCGGGCTCCGCAAATGAGGCCCCTGATCCAGGCCTGACAGTCTCTCCAGGGTCCCTGCCCATGTGGGCATCAGTCTTAGGAAAGAGGGATCTTGTGTACTACCCGATGGGGGAAGGAGGAAGGACGGGAGGATGGTGAACTCATTTTCTCAGGTGGCTGTGACAGAGCACCACACTCTGGGTGGCCTGAAACAACAAATGTGTTCCCTCGCGGCTCTGGAGGCCAAAGTCAAAATCAAGCGCAGGCCCCGCCACCGGAAGCCTGTAGGGAAGGGACCCTTCCTCCCCTCCCCGCTTATGGTGGCTGTGGCAGTGCATGGCTGAAGCTGCACCTCTTCAGTCTCTGCCTCTGTGGTCACTTGACCTTCTCCTCTTCTCATAGGACACCGGTCATATGAATCGAGGGCCCATATGGCGCAACCTCAACTTAACTTGATTACATCTGCAGAGACCCTGTTTCCAGATAGGCCACATTCACAGGTTCTGGGTGGACATAGATGTTTTGGGGACACCATTTAACCTAGTACAGATGGACTTGGCAGGAATTACCTCGGGTAGTTCTGAAGGAGACTGAATGAGATAATTCCTCAAAGGCTCTGCCTAGGTGCCTGGGACACAGCGCTGCTCAGTGAACTCCCCTTTCTCGCCTGCAGCACCTCCAAGAGCTTCACCTGGGTGGAATACAGAAAGGCAGGTGTCTGTTGAAGGGCCAGGACACAGTGTGGCTGATAGCGACTCAGGAAATGCAATCCCCGAAGAGGTGTACAGCAGAGAGCTGGGTGCGTACTACTGCTGGAGGCACCCATGTTTCCAGATTTTGCACGGGTCTCATGAATTCTTGTACCCATTCAACGACTATTGATTGCATGTTGACTATATTCCAGGTGCTGTGCTAGGGTCTGGGATGCAAAGCGAGTCTGACAAGGTGAGATTCTAAAGATGGGGGCAGCACACTGCCCGGGAAAAGCCACGAAGGCTTCATTCAGCAGGCGTGTCTGGGGCCTCACATGGGAGGAAGAGGAGGCGCACCCGGGGGACAGCTACGAGGCTGAGCAGAGCGCGTTCCAGGGAGGCCTCTGAGTGGGCCACGTCACGGAGGTGGGGAACCTTGGTCTGTTCTGCACGTGGATGAACGGTGGGAGACGAATCAGGGAAAGGGACCAGGAGACTAATTTCAACAAATGATTGCAGAGGTGGCAGGTTAACCAAGACCTCAGGGAAGTGCCATTAGTAATAGGAAATAGATGGAAACAACAGAATCATTCACCATGAAGAGAATAATCAGACAATCTGAAGTGTGTCCTTACAACAAAACACTCTGCTGCCCTGGAAAAGAGTAAAGGGAAGATGCCAAACTGCAAAATACTATGCACCACATAAGACACACGTGTGCAAAGAAAAACCAACCAAATGTGTATCTCAAAGGCACTTACATGCAGGTATTTTCTGGAATAGCTTTACACATGTGCATGCTTAGGAAGAGCTCTAGAAAGATAAAACAGAAATGGTTATTAGTGGTTATTTCTGGGTAGTAGGAGGATTACGGCAGGGATGAATGCAGGAACTTTATTTATCTTTTACATAAAGGGTGTAGTCATCTCTTTACTCCTTAAATGGTAATCAGGGTGTGAGCCGGCCCAAGGGAGGGAGACTGTGCTTTTCTGGGGCGGGGTTGGGGGTGGGAAGGATTCTCAGAGGGCTGGTGAATATCAGGCCACCCCCAACTATATGCTGATTGTTCCCTTCCAACCTCCCAAACGTATCTTTCTAATTATACTGTTGTTTGTCTCTAATAAATGGCATGCCCCTAATTACTGATATCTCTTTTCTGCTGGAAGGATTAGTGTGCGCTTTGGGCGGCCGGCTGCAGTTCCCAGGACCAATAAGAAAGTCTCCACCAATCTTAGTTGGAGGCCAGGGTCCTGATTCACATGGTCTTTGCCTCTGTGAACCCTCCTGGAATTCCTCTGGGAGGGTTTTACCTGGTACCCTAATGCCAGTGGAATGTACACAGTGAGGGCCGGTGTCTGGACCTCCAGACAGACGAGGGTGAGGAAGCCTTAGCCACTTCTTGTTTAGCAGAAAGCTGGCGTGGCTCTGAGAGGCCTTGATGGGAAGGGTGGAGGCAGACATTGGACTGCAGGACCTTTGAATGTCGGTCCAGTGGCCCGGAGACAAGCAGCCTGGGCATCAGGAGACGTGGGCTTGGAGTGAATTGCACAGAAATCACCGAAGTTTTTACTTCTACCAAAAAATAGAAGAAATACTTTTCTCATGACATAAAGCTGAGAAGTCTGCAAATATGTTAGATGACATAATCAGGGGGTAATATTAGATCCTATCCAAAATGATGATGTTTCATAAGCAAAATTTACTTGGCCTCAAAAGACCAAGCGCACAGGCACAAGGCAGATGTCTCTGAATGATGGCAGGTGCGTAAGTGGCCAGGGATTTGGGAGGGTGACATAAGGGATTCAACTGTGGGGCAAGTAATTCAGCTGCAGGCTGCACTCACACTAGTGGGTCATGTGGAATGATGACATAGAGCTGCAGGACTGCTGGGTTCCTCTTGGGGCAGCTCGATTTCTCAGAACTGGTTGGAAGAAGTAGTTTCCAAGGAGCCCTGTAGTATTCAAAGAATAGACAGCCGGAGCTGTCTGAGGATGAGATGGGCTTGTTTGGATCAGAGCGAGTTCCCTGTCGCTGGACGTACAAGCAGAATTCACAACAGGGAGGCGAGCTCCGCAGGCCTGTTGTTTTCACCTCTGTTCCCAGCCGCAGCCCCATGCAGAACTCAGAGGGGTGCCCCACAATATTTGCCCAGTCAATGAATTGATCTAGTATATCTGGAGATATACTAGATGCCCCAGAATGTTCCTCCCAGGCCTGAATACTATGACACAACAAAATCCCCATTTGACGGAAGAGGCTGTATGAGTTTCTTGCAGCTGCTGTAACAAGTTACCACAAACTCAGTGGGTTAACACAACATACATATATTCTCTTACAGTTCTGGAGGCCAGAAATCTGGAAACAGTCTCACTGGACTAAAGTCAAGGTGTTGGCAGGGCTGGTTCTTTCTGGAGACTCTAGGGGAGAATCTATTCTCTTGCCTTTTTCAGCTGCTAGGGGTGACTGTTTTCCTGGGCATGTGGCCCCTTGTCCATCTTCAGAGGACATCACTCCAGTCTCTGCGTTCACTGACACATTGCTTTCTCCTCTTCTGTGGTCAGGTCCCTCTCTGCCTCTTTCTTATAAGGACATCAGTGATTATGTTCAGTGCCTACCTAGATAATCCAGGACAATCTCTACATCTCAAGACCCTTAACTTATCACGTCTGCAAAGTCCATTTTGCCATGAAAGGAAACATTTACACATCTGTGAATTAGGAGGTGGGCATCTTTTGGGGGGGAGGGAGAACAAGCATTATTTAGCTTAACTCAGGACAGAAGAGACTGACTGGAAATGCGTTCTTGGAGGCAGCTTCATGTTTGGGGGAGGGAAGAAAGCAGAGCTAGTGAAGGAGGAAGAAGAAAGAAGCCACAGAATTCAGAGGGCCCCTCACGACAGGGGGACCAGCAGCCAGGGACGGGAGTTGGAAGGAGAAGGGGTGGCCAGTGTGGGGTGTGAAAGATCAGGGTGTGGCCCAACCGTCCCTGCAGCACCCCCAGTGCCGAGGACCATGCCTGCCACATAGCAGATGCTCAACGAGCATGAACACCTGAGTGGACTCAGAGATGAGGACGTTGCTCTTCGCTGTAGAAGGACCACGTTGGCAGTGCTTGGTCAGCATCTTTCCAAGGCTGGGCTCTTTAGGTCCCCGTGGGAGGCTGAGATACAGGCTGGGCATGACTGCATCAGAAAGTAGAGCTGGACCCAAATGAGGCCAGTGCCCCCACCTGCCCTGTTTCAGACGCTTGGAGCTGCCTTTGGAGCATGAGCTTCGTGTAAGGTCGCATTGAGCCCAGAAGGTGAAATCACATGACCGGAATACTGACGGGATCTGCATGCAGGAGTAGCGAGCACACTGTGAGGGTGAAGGCTTTTGGGTTTGGTCTCACTTTCTAGAGGAGATGAGGTGAACCTAGAAAGCACCGAGCATTCATTTCCATAAGCCAAGGAAATAGATTCTGCTCCAACAAGCAAACTCTTCATTATTCAGAAACTTTCCCCCTCTTCCCATCTTTTCTGCTTTAGAGACAAAACCATAATGTTTCTGCTTTCCAGCTGAAACTCAATCCTTGCAGCCGATTGAAGGGCAGACATGGAAATCCACATGACGAGCCATTTTCCTAATCGTCTCCGCAGCTTGCTCCATCCAGCAGACAGGACGGCTTTCTCCTGCCCGGTATTCACCCAAGCGGCTGGAGCCCTTCACATTTAATTATGTTTGCTCGCAAAATAAACATGCAATGAAATTTACAGCATTCCTGGAGTTGATGCTGTGATAGTCGGGGATGAATGACGATGCTGTCACCCAGCAGAGGTTCCAGGGCTTTAAGACTTGCACAGACCAATGGATGCTGCTAAATCCAGAGCTTCTTAAATCCCTCTGCTTGGTTGGTAACAGGTACATGTTGGCTTCCTGTTAAGGGCTTTGGTATTGGATTTCTTGGAATTCAGAGAAAGTTATTCATTTTTCAGGGGTTGCAAGTTAGTGCAAAATGAACTCTCTGTCTCTGTTCATGCTCAGTAGGGGAGACCCCGGGCTGTAGGTTGGTTCAATCAACCATTCATTCATTTATCCAATATAAGGAGTGTCTACCATGTGCCAGGCACTGTGAATACAGAGGCGAAAAGGGCTCGGCCTCTGTCAGCTTTCCAGGAACGTTCTGGCTGGTGAGTTGGTGGGTGACAAGCGTGCAAACGGCCTCCCTTGGCTCTGTGCATGGGCCGAGGTCTGCATGAGACACTTGGGTACACTGAGGATGGAGAGGCTGTCAATCCAGGAGAGTGCAGGATGCCTCCCAGAGGGGGGGCACTTGGTGGGATCTTGAAGGAAGACAGCAGAGATCCAGGTAAAGAAGTAAGGAACGCACTGTGTGGGGCTCAGTTGATGGGCCAGGTAGTGCAGGGACCACAGCTACGCCATGGCTCAGTGAAGGGGACAGAGGGACAGGGCACCTTTTGAGATGCTTATTTCAGGGGTGGGAGGGTTGGAAAGGCATGCCTGGCAGCACACTGTGGGGCTGCCTCTGCCTTATCCCTGGGATGCTGGGAGAGGAGCAAAGTTTAGGGGAAAGTTCAGGGAGTTGGTGTAAGAACCAAGAAATGGACCAAGGAGAAAAAACCCAAGAGGTTAGGGGAGGATCGAGAGAAGAGGGAGCCACAGAGGGGAGTTCATGGGGGGAGAGGAAGGGCGGGGAGCGGGCAGAGGCTGTGGCTAGGTCCAGCTGCCTGAGGACCGAGAACAGTCCTGAGCCTGGTCAGGGACGTGGTGGGACACCCGAGGATGGGCAGCGGCCTGGAGCAGATGGGAGATGACCAAGGAGATGATGGGCGCGTTCTCCCCTTTCAAAAGGAGACAGAGGGAGGGACAGGAGCTTCAAAGGATTCGGAGCTCAGGGAAGAGTCGCTCCACGATGTGGGACTCCCACGGCCGCCTGTGCACCTGCGGCTCCTCCTCCCGCCAGCCAGTGAGCGGGGCCAGGCCGAGCTGACGTCTGTCTCGAATCCCTTCTCTCCTGTTCCAACCCAATCCTGTTTTTCTTGCCTATGGCCCTGTTGGCCCCTACACTGTAGTTTTGACTGTGTGACCATCTGGCTTCCCCCCATGTTCTGACTGAGAGTGTCTCCGGGAGGAGGACATGTGTGTCTCCTGCGTTCTCATTACTAGCCACAGAGGCCTGGACGCAGAACAGACCCAGAGAGGATGGACTCACTTTCTGGCTGGGGAGAGTCCATAAAGGTCACACATTTTTCCAGGTGTCTGTCCGATGCCTGTGCTCTTTTCCCCATGGCATAGGTGGTCACCCAGTGTGGGTCACTCTCTCCAGTGACAGGGAGTGCTGCTGGATTCACACCTGTAGTGACAGGGGTCATGTCGGGCAGACCTGACATACAGTAGGACTTGCGGCAGGAGTTCACCAGTGGGTTCCCACTCCACGTAGAGACTGAGCCGGTGGTGTTCAGAGGGCGGTGGTGTCGCCCCGGAGCACGCAGGCGGGAAACTAGAAGAGCTGGATGGGGACCCCAACCCCAAGCTCGTGCTCTCCCTCCCGTGTCGTGCAGCCTCATGAGATTCCCATATTTAGTTCCTTATACGTACTTTAAATGCCCAGACGAGATTAAGAGATGCGGTTGGGTGACAAGACAGATCCTGGCTGGACGAGCCGCCAGCAGCAAGCTGGTGAGAGGCTTTCAGGGGACCGATGGGTTCACAAAGTGTACCTGATGCCCAGTGAGTTCAGATGCAGAGACCAGGTTTTAATCTGATACCTTCTCAGAGGTGGGGTAGAGGGGAACACCCCTGCCCAGCAGTTCTGATGTGGTCAGAAGGGCATTCACCCTGTCGGGGTTCACCACTGAAGGTGGGGGTGGTGGGAGGCATTGGGGGGCTGGAGGTGCGGGTAGTGGGAGGGACGTCCAGGAGCCACCTGGAAGGAGGAGGTGACCCAGCCCCCCAGGTTAGGGTGGAGAGTCTCCTCCCCCTGAACCCTGCTCTCCGCTTATCTTATAAACTGAGAATAAAAACAAAAATAAGCAGAAAATAATACCCAAAACAATGAAAAGAAAAACCATGATTGAGGTAAAGTGGACACTAGGAAAAAAAAGAATTTAAAACAATAAAGTTTTCAATAATCTAAGATGATCTGAAAGCTTGGCTTCCAGGACCTGGGAACCTCGTGGGCTTTCAGGGGACACTCCAAGCCACTGGGTGCAGAGCCAGCCCGAGAGCTGAACAGGCCCCTGGGCCTTGCCCTTTGTTCTTGGCCCCTGGTGGCCCCTCTTTCCCTGGTGGCTAACTCTCTCCCTGGGATGCTTTATTCTTGACCACAGAGACACTGGTCAGTCTGAGACTGCTCCAGCTGGGACACCACATCCACCTCTTCTGGCCAAAGTCTCTGGAGAGGCATGTAGTGGTGGGCGCCTTACGACCTCGGGCCTTACTGCTCAGCACAGTATCAGCGCCACTGCATGCAAACACAGTTGGCCTGTGGATGAAACTCTCAAACGACACAAGGCTTTCACTTGCTGGAAATGACTCCAGATCCAAAAAGACCTCCGTGGGCTGGACTGTGTGGCGAACCTAACTGCAGATACGCGGTCGCGGCGGAGCTGCCTCCACACCCAGCACCAGCGCCAGGCAATCTCTCCCCACTGCGCCTTCGGAGAGTCCGCTGTCACTCATTTTCTCTATTATGTCACCTAATGGCACTGAATGAGAAAACATGGGATATGCGTTCCTTTATGAATTCCTGCTGGGAAAAGTCTGTCTTGAGTAAATGTTCCTGGCGCGTGCTCTCACCTGCCATGCTCCAGCTTTCCACTCCCCTGCAGGGAGCGTGTGTGGAAGCTGGCACCGCAGTACCCTCTTGCTTCCAGGACCTGGAGGAGTTGCGCTGCCTTTCTTTTATGTACTTGCAGCTTCTGCATTTGCCTTTATGGTGTGCTGTTTTAGGTGCATGTTTAGTGTGAGATACTCAGCACCTTTATAGATAAGCAATGAGGGTTATTTTAAAGTCTGACACTTAGGTACAGAAAAACCCAACTGGTGAAGGACGGTCAGAGGGTAAAGAGCTGGTCTGGCAACAGGACGTCTGAAAATGACCGGGAGGAGTCAGCAGTTGTAAATATAGAGCTGTAAATATATAGTCAGGACAGTGATGTGGCTGCCCGGACATCCCTGGGATCTGAGACTGAAATAGCCCATCATGTCCAGGCTAAGGAAAATGCTAGTGTCCCGAGCTGTGCTCCAGCCAGATCACACGTGGAGCATAGCCCTAGGTCCTAGGATGGACTTTACGAGGGGTGGGGACAGGCCAGGTGCGAACCGGGGGTGATGAGGTCCCCGGCAGCAGAGGCATCCAAGAGGGGGGTGTTCAGCCACTGCCCTAGGACGACGTAGACGTCGGGGGGAGGTGAGCTTCTGGCTCTGAGAGTCAATTACTTCACATCCTGTTAGCAGACTGAGGTGGGAAACCTCAACAGATCAGGGCAGACACTCAGGGATTTCCAGGAGCAGTGAGGAGGGTCTCAGCATCTGAGCACGTCCTCCTGTTCTGCACTTTTTCGGGAATCACCACTGGGCCCCGCAGCCTGCTGTGTATCTGCTCAGGGTAGGTTGATAGCAGGTTCTGCAGGAGGAATGAGAGGTTGAGGACTTGGGAACCTGCTGTGGAATGTTTTCAGGGAGGAGGAGGTGTGCAGGGGAGGAGGACAACCCTGCTGGCTCTTTGTTTCTGAAACTCAGCCTTTCTGAAAGTGGCGGTCACGTCTGCTGGAAAGACGGTCCTGGGGAAGTGTTCTCCCACTTCCCTTTACTCCTTCATCCTCAAGTTCCTCTGGATGGTTTTGGTCTCCAAAAGGTTTCTATTTTCATAATGTTTTGACTTTGCCTGATTAGTATTTAGGGGGTGGGAGGAGTGTGGTGGGTTTATGTATTCTGGCTTCAGGATGGGGAGTGTAAAGCTGGAGGTGCATGTCAGGGTGTCATTGTGACTTTTAACAATTCAGCTTCACTGACCTTGATTAGCTCGCAGGATGCAAAGCTAAGGAAGCCAGGCACCCTTGACCTCAGGGAGCTCCAAGCCCTCGGGGACGGCAGCCTCAGGAAGGGAGGCTCAGGATGGAGGAAGTGTTGGGTGGGACACATGAGGTCAAAGACAAGTCCTGCCGTGTTCCTGCCATGAGCGTGGAGTCAGTGTCATGGGTCAGCGTTGTGTTCAAAGGCAGAGGCTCAGGATGGAGGAAGTGTTGGGTGGGACACATGAGGTCAAAGACAAGTCCTGCCGTGCTCCTGCCATGAGCGTGGAGTCAGTGTCATGGGTCAGCGTTGTGTTCAAAGGCGACTAGGACTCGATTGCTGTGTGGAGCCAGGGTGGAGGGTTGGCATGTTGTGGGGGACAAACACACACCCTGTCATTGTAAAGCACAGTGAGATCAGCAGACAGGCGGCCCACGAGGGCCATTCACCCCATGACATGGAGGTGCCCCCAGCCGGGCCACATGGAAGTCCTAATGATTGGTACAAAGAACCAGGGGAACATGACCAGGGTGGGGAGCTTGTGTGGGGCGGGGCCACAAGGAGGAGGTGCCACCTGTGACCATCAGGTGGGAATGCGGGTGTGCGGGCAGCTGGGCACAGGCGTCCCCTCGGAGGGCAGCAGGACAACACGCCTTTTCCTCTGTCTTACTGTTGGTCGGCAGCATCTCAACTATTTGTTAATAATAGAGAAGCCGATTACCAGTGGGGTCGGGCGTCCCCTGACACTGATTTCACTTTAGTAATTTCCAGCTTGTTAATCCAATTCATCAGCCTTTCAAGAGTGAGCCTTTCATGAAGTCCAAGAAAGGAGCTGGTGATAATAACAAACGTCGAAGGAACGAGAGAGAAGGAAACAGAAAGAAGCCATCCCAGGGACCCGGGGGAGTTAGACAAACCCAGGAACCAACAGCGGCGGGTGGGGAGGCGGACGCTTTCCTGGTGACAGGCGGCTGCGGATGGGGGCTGCGGATGGGGGCTGCGGATGGGGGCTGCGGAGGGGGGCTGCGGATGGGGGCTGCGGAGGGGGGCTGCGGATGGGGGCTGCGGAGGGGGGCTGCGGATGGGGGCTGCGGAGGGGGGCTGCGGATGGGGGCTGCGGAGGGGGGCTGCGGATGGGGGCTGCGGAGGGGGGCTGCGGATGGGGGCTGCGGAGGGGGGCTGCGGATGGGGGCTGCGGAGGGGGGCTGCGGATGGGGGCTGCGGAGGGGGGCTGCGGATGGGGGCTGCGGAGGGGGGCTGCGGATGGGGGCTGCGGAGGGGGGCTGCGGATGGGGGCTGCGGAGGGGGGCTGCGGATGGGGGCTGCGGAGGGGGGCTGCGGATGGGGGCTGCGGAGGGGGGCTGCGGATGGGGGCTGCGGAGGGGGGCTGCGGATGGGGGCTGCGGAGGGGGGCTGCGGATGGGGGCTGCGGAGGGGGGCTGCGGATGGGGGGGCTGTCGGTGCTCCAGGCCCAGCCCCCACCCCCAGCTGACCCTCATTCCAGTGTTCCACGCCTCAGCTCAGCCTCCGGCTTAAAGCATTTCTGAAACAAAGACAGCTCTTAAGTCCCGAGGGAACACCGTCCACTGTTCAGAAACCAGACCGTCCACCTCGGTGCCCCCTGGCCGGATGCTGGGTCCCCTGTGGAGGGAGCGTGAACCCGTGAATAAGGGCCCCGGGAGGCGGTCCGGGAGGTCCCTTTGTCTCAGGCCCCTACTAATGTGGCGTGGCCTGGGTGCTCTCCATGGTGGACAACTTCTAGAAAAGGGGGCCATTTGTCACCGTCATCAGTGGCCTGGGTGCTCTCCATGGTGGACAACTTCTAGAAAAGGGGGCCATTTGTCACCGTCATTGGTTCCCAGGAAGGCGCCCTCGAGGCAGCTCCGTCCTCGCATGAGGGGCCCAGTTCCCAGCGTCTCCCTTTCACGATGGAAGCATTGTGGGGTGGCCTGGAGGCGGTGGCCAGCCCCATGGTGTCACTTGTGGAATCTGGCTGGCTCCAGAAGACGGGGCCCAACCCATGGTACTGCCGACCTCCCGGTTCAGCCTGGCTGGGCTGTAGGTGGGGCAGCATTTCGGGGGTCTGAGAAGCAGAGCTGATGTCAGGGCCGGGATGGATTGGGCAGAACAAAACAGCCAAGCTAGGCAAGAGTCCCCATGTCCTCAGGACCTGGATCCCAGCCAGCAGACTTAATTTCCCTCTGGGGCCCATGGACCCTCATGTTCCACAGATGGCTGCAGGGGCGAGGGGTGGGCTGGGGTGCAGTGGGCACTCGCAGGACCCTCCTAGCTCTCAACTCAACCAGAGAGATCCCCTTGGGTCAGTTTTACAGATCGCAATGTGATGTAAGATTTGGGGCCACAGGAAGGTTTTCTATTGCTCAAGAAACGTTTGTGACCATCGGTGCAGCAGAGAAGGCATTTTGGCCCGCCCTCCCCGCTGCACCTGCCGCCTGCCACGCCAGCCCGCAAGCTTCTAAGGGCGGGAGCTTCTGTTCATTCTGTTCACAGCCGGATCCTCGCTGTGCTCCCCCTGCCCCCC
>NW_007730136.1:77968-79044 GCF_000696425.1 Galeopterus variegatus
GCATCAACGTAGAGTCAGCCTCGGCACTCGCAAGTGCTCTAGAGTCCCCAAATGGCACGGAAGTGGTTTTCTCCCCGGAGTTCAGCCTGATGACATAGAAAGGGAATTATTTAACTAGTTACACATCATGGGAGAAGCATCACAAGTGATGCCAGTAAGGACATTTCTCTTCCATCCTGTGTTTCCTGGGAGCATCCTCAGGTGCAGGGCCATCACTGTAGGGGTCCCTGCCTGGCGACGGCCATGAGACCAGGATCAGTGACCAGCCAGGAGAGTCCCCCCACCACATCAGCTTTCGGTGCAGCAAAATGACAGGTTCTTTTCTTGTTGATGAATTGAAACCTAGACATCGTCCCAGGCTACTGTTCAACGAGGAGGCATGTTTGACAGCCGAACGCCCGGACACTTAACGTGAGCTTTGCCCACTAGTTCTCACTCTGCTTTCCCATGTGTAGGCTGTAAACCTTTCCTGGACCTGCTTCCCCAGCCCCGTTCAGTGTCCCCCATCCTTTGGGGCCACCTCAGGGCAATGGGGCTTCCCCCAGCCGCACGTGAGTTCCCACTGTTGGATCCTAAAAGCCACCTGTGATCCGCCAACAGCCCTTCTCTGGAAAGATGGGACCTCCAAGCGCCGCTGGGCAGGGGTGGTAATTCCGTCTTTGAGGGCCTGGGCCTGACCTCTTTGAGTTCAGAAAACAGCATGGTGTCTCCAAGGAGCCTGCACCACGTCAGACCCCCTGAGGCTTTGACCCTAAGCTCCCCGTCCTCACCTGCACCTGTAGTGTTAGGACTCAAGACCCTCCACATACTCTCTGGCTTCTTCAGTCTGTCCCCTTCCGATTCTGCTCAGGGCACCAGGCTTGGCTTAGGCTGTTACTGGGGCTAGTCAGGGTGATGAGCTGGCCGTCCTCAGTGCCTCGGTGGAAGCAAGCCTGTGTGCACACAGCCAGCACCCTGACACTCGGGGAGAGGGAACACACCAAGTGTCGCTATCACCACGCCAGGGCCCCCCCACATCCCAGCCATCCGACAAGAACCCCGGACCCAGCCCAGAGGCCGGGACGCGACTCTCCAGC
>NW_007730136.1:79615-80659 GCF_000696425.1 Galeopterus variegatus
ATCCCAGCCATCCGACAAGAACCCCGGACCCAGCCCAGAGGCCGGGACGCGACTCTCCAGCGGGGCCATGTTCTCACCACTCTCATGCATCTTTTTGGGAGGAAATAGCCACATGACTCTACTTTTATTCCTGGGCGTGGTTGTGCCAGGCCCAACGTCCCTATTCAAGCCCTTGCCATGGTGACCTGCTATTTTGGGGGCTTCTGTCTTCCCCTTTAAGCCTTTTGTTTCCTTGACATACATTTGTATTTATTAAAATAAATTATGTTTTTCCCACCATTTTACTTTTTTTTTTTTTTTTGGTAAGTGTTGTATCACCAAGAAAAGGAATTAAAAAAAAAAAAAAAATTGACCAGAGGGAGTTTAAAAGCTTGGACAGGGTCAAGGCCGAGCTTCACTGTCTTATTTTATCCCTGTTATTTTTCCGTTCAGACTCATCTTCCCTTTTGACCCTTCTTTCACCTGCAGCGTACACGTGCGGACGCATGGAGCTCGCTGCGCTTCGCCTCTGCACGGAGTTTGCAAACCCACCTGTTATTTTCTACCAGCAGAAAAAGAAATGTTACTTTGAAACGCATTATTGTAATCTTTTCTTTTTTAGACTCAATAATTGTTTAGTCATATTTGCTTTATCGACCTGTGTGTGTGTATGCATGTACACAAATATATACATTATTACAATCTTTCTGGAACTTTGAATACTTGGGAAAGGTAGAAGGTTAACTCTGTGTTTAATGGGCTGTTTTTGTGTGACTGATGGTCAGGATAGACCTCAGGAGGCCCTTTTGTGCACATGGAAGCGCGACGGCAGTGGTGCTGGTTTTGGAAAGGATTCAAACAACGTGCACTGCCGGCTTAACCGTTATCTTTAAACAATGAGGGGGTAACGAGCTTCTATTTGGTGCCAGACACTGCACTTGGCCCTTCAAGGACGTTGTCTTATGTAATCCTGTGATCTTGTGAAGCGGATCCTTCTACCTGCAGCTTTACAGAGAAGCAGGCTCTGCACTAGATCCACTTTCTTTCTTTTTTTTTTTTTTTTTT
>NW_007730136.1:81099-81628 GCF_000696425.1 Galeopterus variegatus
CAGGTGGAGACTCTGCATCTCTTTTCAAGGCCAGGGAGGAGCACTGGGCAGTTTTAGGCAGTGGGAGACTTGTGCTGACTTTGTTAAAATAGGTCATTGTACCTGCAGGGTGGAGACCCGTGGGAGGGAGGCAGTGGGGGTGACTGTGGCATCCCGGAGAGGGAGACCGGCACCTCCTGCATGTCCACAGCACGTGAGGGAGCGTGACCTCGTCCCCTAGCTTGCCCAGCAATGCACAAGTCCCCTCGCGGCTGCAGACCCAGGGTTCCACTGCACGGTGCGAGCCCTTCCCGTCCTGTCACCTGCATGTGCGGGGATTTTAAGGAGTTCTGCAGGCATATTGTGGGCTGTCCCTCCATTTGGTTTGTCCGCTGTTGTTTCCACGGCCAGACTGGGGTCTTGGGTGTCTTTGGGGGAGCTACTGTGGTGAAGTGCCCGTCTCACCCCATCCCACACAGGGGAAGTGATGTCAGCATCAGGATGTGTCCCTGAGGAGGGGTGGGGGGACTTTGGCTCCAGAAGTCTGTGT
>NW_007730136.1:82689-85199 GCF_000696425.1 Galeopterus variegatus
GTCAGCATCAGGATGTGTCCCTGAGGAGGGGTGGGGGGACTTTGGCTCCAGAAGTCTGTGTCTCTGGTGTGCCAAGCTGAGTGTTCGGCTCTGGGGGCCTGGGACAGAGTGAGACAGTGTGTCTCGGGATCTCACAGTTGTGGGCAGAAGGGACGGAAGCCCACAATAAACAGCCACAAATGAGCATGGCGAGCGAGATGTGCACAGCCTGAGAGGGGCAAGTGGCAGGAAGGGTCCCAGAGGGGCATGCATGAGCTGACGTTGTGGGGACAGTGGGTGTTCAGAGAAGGCACCTGTGTGGGGTTTCAGATGATGAACAGAAGTTGGTCAGGCAGGCGGTGGGGAGGGTGGGGCAGGCAGAGGCAAGCAGATGACCAGCTGGGGAGGCCCGAGATGGCACGGCAGGAACCTCAGTGATTCTGCATCCTGGCACACAGGGTGGATGAGACACCAGGCCCAGAGGCTGCTGGACGTGATGGGGAATTGGGTGGGGAGAGAGCAGACAGGGAGCTTGGAAGTCTCCCCAGGAGAGGCACAGGAGGCCTTCAGAGGGGTTGCAGTTGGGAGAAAAGGCGTGAATGGGCTGAGAAATTAGGAGAGGAAGAAGACAGAGCTTGGTTCCGAGTGGAGACTGGGGGTCATCCTGAGGCCCCAGGGGAGGTGACACCCTCCCTCCTTTGGGCTGGTTGTTGGGAAGTTGGGTGTGCGTGTCTGGAGCTGGGATGGAGACCACGGCCTGCAGGTCATTGGTCGGCACATGGCCGGGGGAGGTTGGTGAACCATCTGGAAAGTGGGACCAGCAGCATGAACGTTGGGGACAGGGCAGGAAACATCCATGATGGAAAATGTCACAAGATCTATAAATATGCGATATTCGGTTGTTCTGAATTAATGTCATCCCCACCTCTTTAAAATTCTGGAACATTCATTTAATAGGTTCAGAGGCTGACCACCTCTAACGCAGCACCGTGCTGAGATCTGAATCCGTCCTTCTGGTGGCCTCCTCCTGGCTTTGGAAGAAAGAAGAGTCCTCAGCTGATGTTGATTCAAGTCAGAAGGAAGCTGGCAGCTCTCTGAGTGGGAACCCCCCTTTCTGGAGTAACGGGGTGAGCTGCCGTGGGGAACGCTGGCTCACGACAGCAGCCCGGGCCGAGGTGCGGGGCGGCGTCCTGATGTCCAGGTCTTTGTCCTCACGTCCGTGTCAGCGTCACAGGGCGGCTCCCTCGCACGCTAGGACTTGCGCTCCTTTGTTGTTCACGTCCTCTTCCCAGCTCTAAAGCGCAAGTGAAGGATCATACATTTGGCAGGTCAATTAACTTTCTGTATTTTTATTTCTTTCCCACTCCCTCTTCCTCTGAGCAGATGACACGTATACTGTGATTTATCTGTCCTGCTGTTGTCACATTTTCTGTTGTAATTCCTTTGGTCTTGGATCAGTGACCCAGAGATCTCGATGTCTCTTCCTAGATTTCTGTAATTTTTCCAGAGGTTGGTTCCTACGTCTTCTCCCCCAACATCAGGCTCAACTCACCTGAGGCAGCAGAGCAAAGCCCTCAGGTGCCTGTGACAGCTGACATATTCCGCAGGAGCTGCAGAGTGATTTGCATTAAATGAGGATTTATGATCAATCCTCATAAATTAAGGCTGCCATTTAGGCCCGAGGTGAGAGCCATGCTGGTGAGGCTTTCCTAATTAGCTGGGGAAGCGGCCCTCCTGATTCAGGGAAATCCAGTGAGTGTGTATGCTGGAGCTGTGTCTTTCTGTTCCATTCATTCATGGCAGTTGTCACTGGCAGCGAGGTCACAGACCCTAGTTGGGAGGCTGCTGTCTGCCCAGCCAATGTTGTGGAGGGGAGGCCCATGCTCTGTGGACAATCTATTCAGGTGCTCTGGTTCCAGAGGGATCAGAACCAGTGCCATCTCTGGGTACAAAATTCGGCTTTCGGGTGAGCTGCGTCATCAGAAATCTAGTATCCCCCCATGCACACTCTCACACACGGACACACTCACACACACACACACGCATTCACACACTCACACTCACACACACACACTCTCACACACATGCGCACACGCTCACACACACTCACACAACACTCTCTCACACACACGCACACACACACTCACACACACACTCTCTCACACACACGCACAACGCTCACACACACTCACACTCACACACACACACTCTCACACACATGCGCACACGCTCACACACACTCACACAACACTCTCTCACACACACGCACACACACACTCACACACACACACTCTCTCACACACACTCACACAACACTCTCTCACACACACGCACACACACACTCACACACACACAGTCTCTCACACACACGCGCACACGCTCACACACACACACTCTCACACACATGCGCACACGCTCACACACACTCACACAACACTCTCACACACACGCACACGCTCTCACACACACGCACACACTCACACACACACTCACACACACTCTCACACACACTCACACACACTCCCACATTG
>NW_007730136.1:85570-88320 GCF_000696425.1 Galeopterus variegatus
CACACACTCACACACACACTCACACACACTCTCACACACACTCACACACACTCCCACATTGCTCCTCCCCAGCTGTGTTCCCTTACCAGTCATCGAACTTTTCCTCCTGTGTCTTCTCCTGTAAAATAGGGGTAACAAGATAACACCTCCCTGGAATGGGGTGAATAGTGTTTCTCCCTCGCCCTTACCCTAATCCCTGGTAACCATGAATGTGACCTTATTTGGATAAAGCGTCTGTGCAAATGTAATTAGTTAAGGATCTTGAGATGGGATCATCCTAGATTAGGATGGGCCCTAAATTCAATGACTGGTGTCCTTATAGGAAAAGGTGGGGATGCAGAGAGACACGCAGAGGAGAAGGCCGTGAAGATGGAGGCAGAAACTGGAGGAAACTGGGAAGACACAGCAAGGATCCTGCCCCAGAGCCTTTGGACGGAGCACAGCCCTGCCACTGCCTTGATATCAAATAAATCTGTTTGTTTCGTCCACCTGGCTTGTGGCGCTTCATTACAGCAGCCACAGGAAACTCATACACACTCTGTCCCTGCACTTTGGGGTGGTGTGAGGACGCAGTGAGACGACACATCTGACCTGGTGCCCCACACGCTGTCAGGACAGCACATGCTGGGCCCCATGGGCCATTTATGTTCCTTATTGTCCCTCTCTCGCCACTCCCAGTAAGTGCTTTGTCCCGCCTGGGGCTTCATGGAGAGGGGCCTGAGCAGCAGGGTGGCCCCTTTCTGGGGCTCGCCCCTGGGACCTGCTCACTGAGATTCTCAGGAACAAGTCTACACGGGCAGCAGATCCTCTAAGCCAGGAAGGGGAATGTTATTTTCAATTCCTGGTTATTTTACTATTTTACTGTAAAAATTTTGGAGGTGTGGTTAGTCAGAACAACTCTTCTGTGGGATGAACTGGGATGTGGATGAATTCACAGGGTAAGTAACTGCACCTCCAGACTAGCAGGTGGTGTACTAAAACAATATACCACACTGGCACGTTGTCATCAGCCTCTGGTGTGGTGACGTGATGGGGTGACATGATGGGGTCCCAAGGAAGGGCACAGGGTTGTGGTTGGGTCAGAATCACCTTTTCTGGGCTTTGCTTATCAGAGTATGTCCTGCAGCTGCCATGCCTGGCTGGACAAACGTGGAGTTTTAAAACTGGACTCCTGAGTCCCACCAGACCAAGTGAATCAGAACGTTCTAGGAAGCGCCATTCAAACACTTTCCGGTACCTTCCAGAGCCAGTAGGGTAGTCAAGGCAAAGCCGGCCCTAAAATCAGGTCACAGGAACCCTCGGAGCTGCTATGCCAGGGACAAAGGTGGTTGATGCCCCACAGGGGTGGGGTCCTCGTTCAGTGGGGACTCCCGTGGGGGAGTGGAGCTGCCTCGCCTGCTTACACTGAGGGGACATGGAGATGGAGAGAAAGGAGCCATGGGGCTGCCCGGTCATCCCAAGCCCACCAGGTGGGAAACCTCCATTTTGAAAAGTTCTTTGGCAGATGCGAGTATAGCGGGGATGTAAATGGGTGCNGGAAGCGCCATTCAAACACTTTCCGGTACCTTCCAGAGCCAGTAGGGTAGTCAAGGCAAAGCCGGCCCTAAAATCAGGTCACAGGAACCCTCGGAGCTGCTATGCCAGGGACAAAGGGGGTTGATGCCCCACAGGGGTGTGGTCCTCGTTCAGTGGGGACTCCCGTGCGGGAGTGGAGCTGCCCCGCCTGCTTACACTGAGGGGACATGGAGATGGAGAGAAAGGAGCCATGGGGCTGCCCGGTCATCCCAAGCCCACCAGGTGGGAAACCTCCATTTTGAAAAGTTCTTTGGCAGATGCGAGTATAGCGGGGATGTAAATGGGTGCAGAGCAGTTCCAGATCAAGTCTACCCAGCTTTCTCAAATAGGAATAAGGTCCTACACCCAGAATGGCTGACTTCAGCTCGGATGGTGAGGAATTGACAGAGTCCAGAAGACGAACAATCTAGATCATTGCAGAGCAGAGTCTGTGTGCACCACTGCTGGGTGGTGAGGAATAGCTGGGAGGCTGCGACTCGTGTGTGTGGTGGCTGAATCGCCAGTGTCACGGAGCCACGGAACAGTTCTCATTTCCATGTGACGGTTCATTCTTTCTCAGCAAATCCTTTTGTCAACCCCAGAAAATCCTGCACTTTAAAAAAGGCGAGTATTTGGGCTGTTCGATATATAGGATCATGTCATCTGCAAACAGGGACAGTTTGACTTCATCCTTTCCAATCTGGATGCCCTATATTTCCTTCTCTTCTCTGATTGCTCTGGCTAGTACTTCCAAAACTATGTTGAATAGGAGTGGTGAGAGTGGGCATCCTTGTCTGGTTCCTGTTCTTAAAGGAAAAGCTTTCAGTTTTTCCCCATTCAGGATGATATTGGCAGTGGGTTTATTATATATGGCTTTGATTATGTTGAGATACTTTCCGTCTATACCTAATTTATAAAGGGTCTTTGTCATGAATGAGTGTTGGATCTTATCAAATGCTTTTTCGGCATCAATAGAGATGATCATATGGTCCTTGTGTTTGACTTTATTAATATGGTGGATCACATTTATTGATTTGCATATGTTGAACCAACCTTGCATCCCTGGGATGAATCCCACTTCATCGTGGTGAATGATCTTACATATGTGCTCTTGTTTTGTTTGCTAATATTTTATTGAGGATTTTTGCATCTATATTCATCAAGGATATTGGCCCCTAGTTGTCTTTTCTGGTTAT
>NW_007730136.1:89223-90582 GCF_000696425.1 Galeopterus variegatus
TTTTTTTTTTGAAGTTCTTACAACAAGCAAATGGAGGGGACACACTTGGGTGGGAGGGGGGAGAGGGAAGAGGGAGGGAGGTTTCGGTGATGGGACATAATAATCAACTACATTGTATATTGACAAAATAAAAATAATAAAAAAGAAATAAAAAAGGCGAGTATTTGTAGAAGGTTCTCGAGCCCACGCTGCACACTGTCTATCAGGGGCTCCCTTGTGGCTGTGAGCCGCTTGGCACAGCAGCTGCCTACTCAGTGGCCTCCTCCGTGGCCTGGATCAGATGCACAAACGTGGCCCAGACGGACACATCCTCTGTGCTGCGGGCAGGACGGAAGGGTCGTGTCAGGAGAGCTGCGTTGCATCCCTGGCCAGGGCTGAGGCTTGACAGGTCGTGGGGCCCGTCTGGGTCTCATCCGTTTAGTTTAGACGGCGCGAAGCCACCTCTTTGTCTGGGGGACCTCGTGGTGCGCCTGGGAACGCATGAGGTGGCGTGGTCTCTACCTGGGACAGGGTTCCTCTTAGCCAGGCCCTTGTCCTTCTCTCACCTACACTGCGTCCTTCAGTGCTGTGTTTCCTTCTGACCTCCCCTGCCCGTGACTGTCCCGCTGACGTCCTCTGTCTTCTCCTGCCCTTACACATTCCGTCCCTCTCTCTCATCTCTCTTACAGACTCTCCCTTCTTCCCACCCCCAGCAGCTCCCCTCCGTAGCCCTCTTCTCTTCTGCCTTCCCGGCTCTCCCTGGGCCTCCCCGTCCTGCCACCACAGTGGTGCTTCCCGACAGGCCCCCCCGTCTCTGTCTAGGCCACCCCGAGTCCCCTGAGCTCCAGGCACATGTATGTCCTGAGAGCAGGACGTCCCTACTGGGAAGACCCACAGTCGTGTCACACCTGAAACTCCTGACGTGCAGCCAGAAGCCCTGGGAGGACTCGGGCTGAGCCTCTCCGTCTCCCCGTGCCCTCTCCCCAGACCTGGCATCCAGGCCACCTGCAGAGCGGCTGTCCTGACACAGAACGACCCACTCTCTTCTCCCTTCCCGCAGCCTCATGCTGTACCCGCTGGGCACGGCCCTCGCCTCCGGGCAGACCCTCGACCTGCCTCCGGCCTCCACCCGGCCTGCCCGGCCCGCAGGCTTCCCCACGCGGCTCTGCAGCGCATCCTGGGGTCGGCTCCCTCGCCCTTGGTGGACTTCTGGTCACCCGTCGGGACCCCGTGCACGTGCTCCCTACTCTGCAAGGTTCCTGAGTCCCCGCAGCGTCCAGGCCCTGCCGTGCCCGGGCATCTCTCCATGCGTGACTCTCCTCCAGCAAAGGGACTCTCCTCACCCGCTCACCATACCCAGCCTGTCCCCGGCCTGTCCCC
>NW_007730136.1:91212-98867 GCF_000696425.1 Galeopterus variegatus
GGTGACGTGTGCCCTGGTTACTCCTGTGACACTGGTCCACTCTCTTGTCTCTCTTTCTTCAATGTTGTCGCGTCCTTTCTCTGCATCTGAGTCCCAGGCAGAAGGGGAGATGGCCAGCGTGAAGGGTGGTCGTGTGGGTAACTGGAGCATGGGGGGGGAGCGAGAGAATCGTTGCTTCTCTAGTCTTTTCCTGTTAACTTTTTGAAAAAAATCGAGGTACAACTCTCAGGCCACGAAACTTACCCTTTAAAGTTTACGATTTAGTCATTGCCTATATTCACAAAGTTGTGCAGATATCACCATCTCCTAATTCCAGAACATTCTCATCACCCCAGAAAGAAACCCATCAGCAGTTCCTCCTCACACTTTCCCAACATGCTAACTTCTAATTAGAGCATTGTGGACATCTTTTCCTTGCTGTGGATAGCATAAAAACTTAAAAATATCTGACTTCTAGTCAATTTTAAATTACATTAACAACTCTAGTATCACAGACTCAACTGTAACATGAATACGCTTCTGTACACAGTGCTGTCCAGTGAACACATACATCCCAGAAGTTAGTATTTGTAAAGTGTTTAGAACTGTGCCTGGCACATAGTAAGCATTATAAACATGTTTGCTAATAAGCTAAATGGGAGCATTATCAGGAGGGGTAGGACTTCAGGATTGATTATAGACACACAGAATCCAGGTTTTCTCTAAAAGAAACTAATGGAAAATCCCATCTGTTCAATTGAGACCAAGCACCAGATTTGCAACACAAGGATGTCCCTAAGAAGAGGATGATTCCTTATTATAGTCTGGAAAATATTCCTAGCCTCCCTCCAGAGAGTAGCCATGGAAAATGACCAATTTTGAGAAAAATGAAGTCAAATGAAAATAGAATTATAACATTTTGCTATAATGATTTCAAATAAGTGGATTCTTTCCATTCATTACTAATTTTATTCCCGATGGATGCTTCGGTTTCAATGGTGTTTATTTACCCATCAGCATCCACATTCATCAGGGGCTCTGGACCTGCGGGCAGCCTTGTAATGGTGAAGGCAGCACCCCCTCTCCTCTGCGGGACGGAGGAGTCACAACAACGTGGGCACGTTGTGTAAAGTTTTTAGAAGGAGCTTAAAGATATAAACTCTAATTTGGCTTTTGGAATTAGTTTCTTGATGGCTAACATGATGCATTTCTGTAAGAACAGCTCACTTTGCAGTCTGTTAAGGACATTACTCTGTGTTGGACAAATCCACAGGTGCTATTGGAAGCAGCAGACCCAGCTGGAGGCTTTGGGAGGAATTCCATCTGGAAGAAAACATGCTGCATCCGAAGGGCAGAGTGGTCTAGTGGTGTCAGCGCTGGAGAGCGAGGGAGTGTGTATGACAGCAGGGCTCTGGATCCAGGTGGGAGTCAGGGCTGGTGGGTGGAGAGACTGGAGGCAGCTTCCTGGCAGTGGGCTGGCTGGTAGGAAGGAACCTTGGGCACAGGGCAGAGGACAAAAAAGCCTAGTACCAAGGGACTCAGAAAGCAGGCCCATGTGGGGGATCCGGTTTCCAGAAGTAAATTAAGGGGGTGACTTGGCACGTGAGGAGCTGGAGCCTGCGTGGGGCTTGTAGCAGTGTTGCCCTGGGGCCAGGTGGGCTGATGAGTGAACTGGCCTTTTCTGGGCTGGCAAAGGAGCTGGCATGATTGGACTGCTGCAGTTTGAGGACAGGAGAGTCAGGAAGGGCACCCAGCTGGTCTTGACAGCGACGAGGTTGCGAGTGTTCGACTATGCGGCCACTCTTCCTTGGGCGTGCTGCTATTTGACCTCTAAGAATCACAAGACGGGATGTGGCATTTCAGCAGCAGCCAGACCGATGGGAAGACAATTGCTGCTGGGTTCAGTGTGCGGCCTCTGGAACAAGACGGGCATAGGTTTGAATCCCTGCTTTCCCACTAACCAGCATCATGGCCTTGGGTTGTTATCGACTCCTAACATACAAGGCTGATAATGCGCATTTGTTGTAAGGATGCGTGAAATAATATGTGCAAAGAACATCTGTGGCTGAAATGGACGAAGCCTGTGAAGGCCAGTCTCGCTGGTCGCACTGGCTCAGAACAGTTGATACAATGAACATAGCTATCTGCTCTTCTACCCATGTCCTGCCCCCCACACCAGTGTTCCTTAGCCTTTTTTATTTTTGAGCCATAAACTCCTTTCCAAATCAGGTGAAAGCTCTGCATGCTCTCCCCCAAAATCCGCTCATACATTTTGCAAGGAATTTCAAAGGGTTTTCAGACACCTGAGCTGAGAATCTTGAGGACAGGGCTGCTTTTGTGACTGCCATCTCATCTGTCATTGTGCTGTGTACAGGTGTCATCCTACACAGATGCTTTAAAATTGGACTTTGCAGAGCTGACCTTGCAATACACACCGCTTCCTATGCATGGATTAATCTGGAAACACTTCCACTCACTCACTGCAGCTCCTCGGGGCAGCTTCTGATCCTGCAGAGAACCTCGCCACCGAGGCCTCATGGGGCTTCATGGGGCCGCCACTGCATCCTGCTAAAGCCACTTCTTCCCCAGAGAGGGCATGCTGTATGAATGCTGTGACAGGTGGGCTTCCATTAGCATCCTGGACCTGACCTATTCCCATTCATCACCACTCTGTCATCCCTGTCTAACCTGTGCTTTCAGCAGCTGCATCAATCCACATTTTCTCCTTGTCACCCGATTTTTGGGTAGGCATTCTGTTTGAAGGATGGATGGCCAATCAATGGAGTAATGTACATAGGTAAATTAAATAATGAGTGTGGTGGTTAATTTTATGTGTCAACTTGACTGGGCTTAGAGATACCTAGATAGCTGGGAAAACATTATCTCTGGGTGTGTGTGTGTGAGTGTGCTTTTGTAATAGATCAACGCTCGAATCAGTGGACTGAGTAAAGAGATCCTGCCCTCACCATCATGGACAGGCGTCATCCAGTCTGCTGATAGCCAGAATGAAACAAAAAGGGGAAGGAAGGGAGGATTTGCTCTCTGGGGAGCTGAGACGTCCGTCTTTTCCCGCCTTTGGACATCAGAGCTCCCGGTTCTCAGCCTTCAAGCTTGGACTGAGCCACACCACCAGCTTTCCTAGTTCTCGAGCTTGTAGATGGCAGATCATGGGGCTTCTCCGCCTCCATAATCACATGAGGCAATTCCCATAACACATTCCCTCTTATGTCTGTGCATTTTCTATTGGTCTGCATCTCTGGAAAACCTTCACTACTATGAAAACTGTCTTTAACAACTGATGTAATATGGTTTCCAGAATATATTGTTAAGTGAATAAAGCAAGGTGCAAAAGACTGCAAGAAAAGACGAATAAGATATACCTGTATATTTTTGCAAATAATTATTATAATATTAAAAATATATTAGAATAATTATACCTGTATATTTTTGCAAAAAGATAAACTAGAATTCAGGGAAAGTGGTGACCTATAGGAATTGGGTAAAAATAGGGTAGAAGGTAGAGATGGCAGAAAGAGTTGTTTGAATATAATTATGTGCATAATTGGAATTTTGCACCATATATATTTTAATATTCAAAAATAAGACTAAATACAAAGTGGCAAAAGAAAGCATACTCTACATTGAATAAGAACATAAACCAATGTACTTAGCTGTATGTCAGACTGATAACCCTAACCATATAAGAGAAAAAAGTTAATTCAAATAACTTTGGGTTTTGCTGATTAGGTTTGTTTTTAATAATGGCATGGCTGTTGTAATTCTGTAATTTTTAAATCACTTTGTAAATATTGTGGGAGAGATTAAATAAGCAAATGTATTCATATTGTTGAAATCCAGGGATCAAACTCTGGGAGAAGGGAAACAGATATGGAATGGGTGAGGTGAGGAGCAACCTGCGGTGTTGGATTTGCAGTGGGGCTGTCAGGATGGAACCCATGTTTATTGATTACTTTTTACCAAAGGTGCCGGTAGCAACGAACACACCTAGCTCCTCACCTTGGTTTCTAAATTACATTCCCTGCTAGAAGGAACCAGGGCTCTCTGAAGAAATGACCGATGCCACGTAAGGAAGGCACACTTCGTGCCTGAACATTTAATTTCAGAAATCAGGGGAGTGCTTGTGGAAGACGCAGGACTGACTGGAAGAGGATCTCGGTGGACAGGTTGTCCACTGACCGGAACAGTTATGGCTGCAACAAGTTCACCTACATGTGTGTTCTTCCTCCAAAATGTTAATTAAGAGGAAACAATCAGGCAAATCCAGAATGTCAGATGTTCTGCAAGACAACTAGTCTAGACTCTGCTCAATGCTATGAAAAACAAACGAAAGAATGGAGAGAGAACTGTTCTCAAAACAAAACAAAACAAGAAAAACACATTAAACTAAAAAAACCCCACATGCAGTGAAAGAAGTGTAGTTGGATCCCGGGTCAAAAACTAAAACTACGATCAAGGTCACGTTGAGAAAACTGAGGAAATTGAAGTGTGGTCTGTAGCGTGGGTGACACCATTCAATTAATGTCTCTATTCCTAGTTGTGATCACAGGTCTCAGCACTGCAGTTACCTAGGAGGACATCCGTGTTCCTGGGGCTGAAGCGTCACTCTGTGCCTCCACCCTGCTGGTGTCAGGGAGCCCCCTCCATCCCCACTAGCTGGGTGACCTTGTGACTGCTGAGGAGGGTCCCACCCCCTCCAGAGCCTGAAAGCACACTGCGTTCCCGAGCTGTGCTGCTGTTGGGTCATTTCCCCGGCCTGGCTCCTGTGCGTGATCACTACAGAAGGATCGATCCACTCTTCAAGTTTCCCTTAGTTTTGCCCCCCAAATTCCTAGACTCTATGGAAGAAGACTTTACCTCCATAAGAAGTGGAGGGTGTCTCTAAGCCCCCTGGCCAGGTCACAACTATTTTCTGAACTGGTGGGTTTCCAGCTCGTATATGGCCTGTGCAGGTGAGAGCGTCCTGCTTTCCTCTTTTCCAAACTGAGCATCGTTTCTTTACTTTCTTGATGGGAGCTGGATCTGGTGTACCAGGATGAGGCACTTTGAGTTCTCATACGTCTTGGGGTTGATTCTCCCCCCAAAGACTGTGGGCATGTGAAAGGGGAATTAGGAGGCTCGGGTCTTTATGAACTCATTCTGTGACCTTGGGCAAAGCATTTTACTTCCCTGATGGTCACCTAAGGTCAGTGGACTCAATAGTTCTCGAGGAGTGGCAAACATCTGAGTCACTCGTGGAATGTCAAAACAAAACAAAAATCCCAAACACATGCCTGGCTCCACTCCTGGTGGCTCTTATTCAGCAGGTCTGGGGTGGGACCTGGTCTGGGGGGGATACTTGCTAAAAAGTCCGCAGATCGCTCTGACGCACATGTCTGTTGGAGGAGCGCCAGACCAGGATGACATCCAACGGAGATCTTCCCGGACGAGGGGCAGCTCAGGGGCTCCCCAAACATCTCCGAGGTTCAGAAAAACAACCCTGCAGAGGCTGACTCGAGGCCTGGGTCACCCGCGTTCTTTCTGGGTGAGGTTGGTCACAGCCGCGCTATCTCCTCTGCTGGCGTCTCCCAGATGTGGGACGCTTCAGGTTTCCCCATTTGCTGGTGGCCCTGTTGCTTCTGAAGGGCTGTCTGCACAGAGCGGTGCCGTGAGGGACATGTGCCGGTGGGGGACACAAGGGCTGGGCTCTTCTCGGCGAGGAAGGGGGGGTGCGCTGCGGTTCCCAGGGTGCTGAGTCACGGCCATGGCCACTCGGTTGCACAACCAGCCTCTGGCTTTCCTTGACTCACACCTTTTCCGAGAAGCAGCCGAAGCTGGACCCAGCCATGTGTTTCTGTGTGTTAAACACAAAGCTGGTTCTGTTCAAAGTAGGAGAATTAACAGCCCTGGAGCATCCCAGGCTGGTTTTCTGAGGAATTCTTTGGATCTTGGACTGCATTTCTTTTATGGTTCGCGTCTTAAAATGCTGTAGCTCAACGATTAACTGCCTAGGACCATTTACTAGGCACCAGGGTCACACGCAAACACCTGCCGTCTCCTCCCGAGTCCTCTCTCTGAGGAGCCGGGTGCAGGGTAGCTGGTGGCTCAGTTGGGAGGGACTCGATATTTGACTGGCTTCCTGAGTCCTACAAACTGGCCATAGATCTCTTAAGGCTATGACGGCTCCCTGGCTGCCACTGGCTCCCACAGCCCCTGCAGGGGCCTATTTCTGGCCACCTGATTTCCCGAATGTCACCATCTCTCCACCTCACTCACCCTCCCAGACTCAGTCCTCCCGAACAGTGCACACCACACCCTGTGTCCACCTCTATGAGAACATAGAGAAAGCATTTTATTAAAACACTAACAAAGTGGTTCCACAAAAGACATGTCCATGTCTTAGCATGACCTGTGAATGCTACCTTATTTGGAAAAAGGGTCTTCATAGGTATAATTAAGTTAAGGATCTCCAGTGGCTAGTGCTATGGCTTGAATGTGCCCCCAAATGCATGTGGTGGAAACTTACTCTGGATGTAACAGTGCTGGGAGGTGGGGCCTGATGGCAGGTGATGAGGCCATGGGGGCTCTGCCCTCATAAGTGGACCAATGTCGTTACTGCAGGAGTGGGTCCCTTATCACAGCTCAGTCCCTCTCGTGCTCTCTCTCTCCTCCCAACCCCCACCCCTCGCCCTTCCCCCATGGGATGACACAAGAAGACCCTCACCAGATGCTGGCACTTTGATCTTGGGCTTCCTGGCCTCCAGAACTGTAAAAAATCAAAAAATTTTTTTAAGATAAATGACCCAGTGTTTGGTATTCTGTTATAGTAACATAAAATGGACTAAGACAACAAGTGTCCTCATAAGACACAAAGGATGAGGCAATGTGACTGTGGAGGGCAGAGACCGAAGCAACGAGACCACAGGTCAAGGAACACCTGGAGCCGTCAGAAGCTGGAGAGGTGAGGAGTGATGCTCCCCTGGAGCCCTTGTGGGGAGCATGGCCCTGAGACACTTTGATTTCAGTCTTCCGGCCTCCAAAACAATGAGACTTTCTGTTGTTTTAAACCACACAGTTTGTGGTGATTTGTTACAGCAGCCTCAGGAAACAAATACAGCACCTGCGCATGCGCAGGAGGGAGCTGGACACACAGAGGACTCTGGCAGGGGAGCAGAGGGCAGCGGGACAGCACAGACGCCACCCTGCACCCAGGCCTTGGTCTCTGCCTGGCAGCCATCCACACTCAGCCTCAGGGGCTGGGCCACTGTCCCGAATGTGCTGCTCTTGGTCCTGTGCCCCGACACTCATGGTGCAGGAGGGCTGTCAGCTGACGTCCCCTGTGTCTGTGCCCTCCCGGGGCCCTCGTGGTGCTGTTCTCCCGTCCTCCCAGTGCTCCGGGTCACTTCTCTTCTGCTGTGAGCACCAGCCCTGCTGCTCTGCCCTGTCTGATCACAGGCTGCCTTGAGCTGTGCAGCTCCTGCTCCAACCCCACTCCTGATTGTACTTGTCATCGACCACACATCCTTGTCACATAAGCCCGGGACCAAGATTTTCTTATTTTTTCTCCTTGAAACATGCCCTGTGAATCTTTTCTTTACAACTTGGATCTTAAAGATGATGTGAGCTATTTGGGATCTGAATAAAGAGAGTCCTGCTGACTTTTACTCCTTGTTTTTTTT
>NW_007730136.1:99312-100129 GCF_000696425.1 Galeopterus variegatus
TACTGCTAATAATGTACTATTAACATTGCTCTGAGAGTAAAAATTCTAAAGTCATTCTGTATAAATTTTCACAGTGACTACGAATGTGTCTAGAATATAGATATAATTTCTAGAGATGCACTGATCATGCATTTTGAAACTATTTTATATTTTAAACTATAGAGTATGACATTCCCTGAAATGGTATTTTCTTTTCACTTCACTTTTGATAAGATACACAGTCCCATTTAAAACAATTATTTCTCGTGAAATATAAAGAGGTAAGAACTCATGACCTCACGAAAGGCCAGATATCCACCTCTTTTGTTTTTTATCTTTATGTCAGCTCTTACCATAACCTTTTGTGAAGAGAACTCTGGAGTTCTCACTTTTTCTGCTTCTTTACAATACTGTTACAAGGCTGCACTCTAACCAACTGAGTTAACCAGCCAGCCCCTCTGCAATATGGTAAGAAGTCTTGTTTTTGGCAGGATAAATCAGTGTTATCCTCACTGTGCCCCTACTGTCTACGGAGCAAGAGAGATTCCTTTCATTCCAGCTAGAAATTTATCTCCAGATTTTCTACATTCATTAAATGCATCCCCTTCATCTCCCTCCCCATCCATCACAGAGGAATGCTCTAGTCATGGGATCTGACGAGGAAGGTCAGATTGGACACCTGCTGGCCATACTACTTCTGTCAAATAATAACTGGACAGAAACTAATGCAAAGAAGACAGACAATTCATTACTAATTATAGAGTAGGGCCATCTTGGCTTCGGAGGCAGAGTTCAAGCTAAGCGTATTTGGAAACTAAGCAGTACTTTAAAAATGCTC
>NW_007730136.1:101132-102253 GCF_000696425.1 Galeopterus variegatus
ACACCCAGCACCCCTCCTCCGGACCCTTCCCCCTTCTCTGATTTACCTCTCCCCCACGCCCAGGGCATTTGGCTGGTATTAGTATTTTGTGATTTGTTTATTCAATTTTTTCATTCCAACTTTTAGGAAACTCAGAGGTAAATTTAGTGTTTGTGAGTATTAGTCATTTCACATCAGCTTCCTCTACTCCAGTAAGAGGGTCTCTCTTCTGCTTTGATCACTAATGCCATGTTACATTTTGGAAGTGGGTGGGGACGCCGGGGTCCAGCTAGGAATTGGCCCTTATGCGCTGGAGGAAGAGGAGTGAAGCGGGCCAGGATGAAAAGCTTGGGTCAGACGGGGCTGGCGGGGAAAGGTCTGGAAGGTGAAGCACACGTGCAGTGCATGGTGTTGGCTAGTCTCCCCTAAGTATGTCCCCACCCGTGCAGCGACCCTCCCCTCCCCCCTCGGGATTACAAATGGACACGCCGTCGTCCTCCTTGCAGAGGGGCGAGCTGGCTCCCCGATGAACCCCGGCTGGGCTGGACTGAGGGTGAAACCTAAAATAATGTGTGGTTTTATTACCAAATTCCTGAAAAGTTTTATATGTATTCATAATGGGAAATAAGGTGAGTAAAATAACCCCTTGCCCATAATTCTTCTGAAGCATCTGTTTTCAAAATATTGTTTTACCCAAAGGGTGCCACCTTCAAATAGTTGCAGCAACTTCTAAAAGGGCCAAGCTGTCAAACTGGAGTTGAATGCATGAATTGTAGCTTAACCCTGCAAGGGAAACTCACTTAATTTCAGTTCTTTGCTTAACGTCTGTATTTCTTAAACAGCTTTTCCCAAGTGTGGTCCGGAGTTACTTGCTTTAGAATCATCCAGAAATCTGCAGACTGCTGGACCTGCTCCAAACCTGCTCATTTAAAAATGCTCAAGGTAGAACACGGGTTCAACAGGCTCCACAAAGATACTTAGGCAAAATAAAGTTTGAGAATGGCTATACTAGGGATTGGAAAACATTTTCCTTAAAGGGTCAGATAGCAAATACTTTAGGTTTCGTGAGCCGTGGGTCTCCATGACAATTATTCAACTCTGTCATAGACAATACATGGATGTAGGGGCATGACTGTGCTCCA
>NW_007730136.1:102427-104672 GCF_000696425.1 Galeopterus variegatus
TGCATGAATTGTAGCTTAACCCTGCAAGGGAAACTCACTTAATTTCAGTTCTTTGCTTAACGTCTGTATTTCTTAAACAGCTTTTCCCAAGTGTGGTCCGGAGTTACTTGCTTTAGAATCATCCAGAAATCTGCAGACTGCTGGACCTGCTCCAAACCTGCTCATTTAAAAATGCTCAAGGTAGAACACGGGTTCAACAGGCTCCACAAAGATACTTAGGCAAAATAAAGTTTGAGAATGGCTATATTAGGGATTGGAAAACATTTTCCTTAAAGGGTCAGATAGCAAATACTTTAGGTTTTGTGAGCCGTGGGTCTCTATGACAATTATTCAACTCTGTCATAGACAATACATGGATGTAGGGGCATGACTGTGCTCCAATAAAACTTTATTTACAAAAATAGGTGGTGGGCTGGATTTGGCCCACAGGCTCTATTTAGTCTGCCCACTCCTGCACGAGACAGCAAGTTTAGAGAGTGGAAACTATATCTATCTCGTTTATCACTGCCCAGAATTCAGCAAAGACTGTGTCATAAAGTAGTCACTTGGGCATAAATGAATGGATGCTTCCAACAGACACTGACTTTAAAGATAATTAAAAAATTTACATAAAGTAAAATTCATTGTTTTTGGTGCACAGTTCTATGAATTTTGGGAAATTCATAGATGAATGTGACTATCTCCTAACTGCCCTTGGTTGTCACTGATCTGTTCTGTCCTTACAGTTTGGCCTTTGTCAGAACGTCACGTAAATGAAATAACGCAGTATGCAGCTTTCTGAGTCTGGCTCCTTTCACTCAGCATAACGCATTTGTGATTCATCTGTGCCTTTTAGGTGTCGATAGTTTGCTCCTTTTACTGCTGAATGGTATTTCATTGTGTGAAAGTACCCCAGTTTGTTTATCCATTTCCCAGCTGAGGGGAATTTGGCTGTTTGCGATTTTGGGCAATTACAAATAAAGTGAAACCTCATGGGCCATGTGTGTTTTTTTGTGTGTGTGGACACACGTGTTTATTTCTCTTGGGGGAGCACCTAGGAGTGGATTTCTGAGCTGTACAGTAAGCACATTTTAAACTTTGTTAGAAACTGTTAATCTGCTTTTCAGAGCTGTCCCATTTTGCATTCCTGCAACATTATGAAAGTTCCGGTTGTCTTGTATTCACGTCAGCACTTATAGTGTCATTTTAAAAAAAAATTAATTATTCTAGTAAGTGTGTTATGGTATCTCATTGTGGTTTTAATTTGCATCTTTTTAATGAGTAATGGTGTTGAGCATCTTTTCACAGGCTTATTTGCCATCTGTATGTCTCCTTTGGTAGAGTTTCTTTTCAAATTTTGTCCATTTTTTAAAAGTTGGGTTTTCAGGGCCGGCCCGGTGGCGCACTGGATAGTGCACCACTTGGGAGCGCGGCGGCGCTCCCGCCCGAGGGTTCGGATCCCACATACAGACCAGTTCCCGCTCACTGGCTGAGCGAGGTGCGGGGGCAACACCGAGGGTTGCGATCCCGTTGCCGGTCCCGGTCCGGTACGGGCGCGACACTGAGGGTTGCGATCCGTTGCCGGTCACGAAAAAAGACAAAAAAAAAAAAGTTGGGTTTTCAGTTTTTTGTTGAGTTTTAAGAGTTGTTTATATATTCTTGATACAAGTTCACTGTCAGTTATGTGATTTTGAAATATTTTTTCTTAGTAGGTGGCTTGTCTTCCTATTCTTTGTTGCAGAACAAATGTTTTAAAATTTTGATAATATCCAATTTATTACTTTTTGTTTTTTTTTTCTGGATCATGCTTTCTGTGTTCTAAGAAATCTTTGCCTAACACAAGATCACAGATTTGTTTCTTTTTTCTCTAAAAGCATTATAATTTTACATGTTACCGTTAGGTCTATGATCCGCTTCTACTTAAATTTTGTATAAGGTGTGAAGTATAGGTCAAGGTTTATTTTTTTGCATATGGATGGCCAATTTCCCAGCACAGTTTGTTTAAAAGACTACCCTTCATGCAAATTGCCTTTGCATATTGTTAAAAATTGCTTGGCCATATCCGTTTGAGTCTATTTCTGAACTCTATTCTGTTTCATTGGTCTGTGCAGCTTTCCTTCCACCAATACTGCACTGTCTTGATTACTGTAGTAGCTCTTAAAATCAGGTAATGTGGGTCCTCCAACTTTGTTCTTTTTCAAAATTATTTTGGCTATTCTAGTTCCTTTGCTTTTCCATAAGAATTTTATTTTTTATTTATTTATTT
>NW_007730136.1:105065-119184 GCF_000696425.1 Galeopterus variegatus
AGTGAGCCACGGGCCGGCCCAAGAATTTTAGAATAAGCTTGACAATATAAGAAAAATTTGCTGGTATTTTGAATGGGATTATGCAATCTATAGATCAAAATGGGAAGAATTGACACCTTAAAATTATTGAGTGTTCCTATCCATAAACACAAAAAGCTTTCCAATTATTTAGGTTCTCTTTTATTTCTTTCATCAGTGATTTGTAGTCTTCTGCATACACATCCTGCACACATTTTGTTAGGTTTATACCTAAGTACTTAATTTTTGACGTGGGGAGGAAGAGGTGCTGTTGTAAATAGTATTGTTTTCTTAATTCCAACTTCTAATTGCTCATTGTTGGTATAGAGGAAATCAATTGACTTTTTATATTAACCTTACATCCTGTGACCTCTCTTCTTGTGCATTTTATTTCTTTTACTTCTTTTCCTTGCATTAATTCACGAGCTAGGACTTCTAGTGTGATGCTGAATAGGAGTAATGACAGAGAACATCTTGGTCTAGTTCTCGATCTTAGGAAAAAGCATTTAGTATCTGACCATTAAGTTTAATGTTAGCTGTAAATTTGTTTCATACACACTTTATCAGGTTAATGATGTTCTTTGGTGATGAATTCTGTTGAATGCTTTTTTGGCATTTATTCCCATGATCATATGAATTTTTTTATCTAGCCTGTTAATACGTCCCTTACATGTGATAATCTTTCCTGTTCCCGAGTTCTGCTGTTTCTAAAGTTACCATGGCTACTCCAGCTTGTTTTGTTTAGTATTTGCATGGTATATCTTTCTCCATCCCTTAACTTTTAACCTATTTAAGCCTTTATATTTAAAACTGGGTTTTCTTTGGGCAATATATAGTTGGATCTTTTTTTCTTCTTTCTTTAATTCAGTTTGACAATCTCTGTCTCTTAACTGGTGCATTTAGACCATTCATGTTGAAAGTGATTGTTGATATGCAGGCCATCCTACTTTGCACAGTAGTGTGGGACTGTAAAAATGACCATGGAAGCTAAAATCATACAAAGTGACCTTAATAATCAATGGGAAAATTTTGGTGGTTCCATAACCTTTACATTTTTTCATCTAAGATTAAAAATTTTCCTGGGCCAGCCCGGTGGCTCACTGGAGAGTGCGCCACTTGGGAACGCAGCGGCGCTCCCGCCGAGGGTTCGGATCCCATGTGGAGACTGGTTCCCGCTCACTGGCTCAGCGCAGTGTGGGCGCAACACCAAGGGTTGCGATCCCGTTACCGGTCAGTAAAAAAGACAAAAAGGAAAAAAATAAAATAAAATAAAATAAAATAAAAAAATAAATTTTCCCACTGTTTCTTACAAATATATAGGAAAATTTAAAAAATAATGCAACTAATATTTATTTAAAACACTACAATTTAAAATATTCTAAACGATTGAGAATTAAAATGTTTTATTCTTTGTAAAAAATTATCAAGAGTAGGCTGCTGCCATGGGGATTACCCAGTGTCCTGAGGTATGGAGCCAAGAACTGACCCCTCCACCTGCATCCAGGCAAGAAACATGCCAAAAACACAACTTCCATGTGGGTGGCCCACCACAGCCACCACAATAGCCACTGCTGCCACAAAGGTGGCTAGATGCCACAACCACCATGCAGATGGCCTGCCAGCCACTTGAGTGCATTGACACAAAGAGAGTCACTAGTGGAGACCAAAGAAAAGAAGAGGATGTCTCTCTCCACAAAGCCCATTCCAGAGTGACAGGGAAGCATCTACACTATAGTAGTGGGGGAGACCTGAACACACCTCTCTCAGCACTGGACAGATCATCTAGGCAACAAATCAACAGAGGAACCATTACTCTCTCAGAAGGAGAGAAGAAATCTAGGGTTATCAGAGGGGGGAGGAGGAGGGAGAGGGAGGAGGGAGAGGGGGAGGGGGAGAGATTGGACAAGGGGCATAAAGAATATGTATGACTTGTCATAATATATATGCTAATAGTATTGATTTGATCAACATATGTCAGTATGTGTAATCAATTATGATTCAATAAAAAAAGATGACTTTTTTTTCAATGTCATGGAGTATCTCTGAGAGTCTCTTTAATGTGAAGTTTTATCCAGTGTCATTTACACTAGAAAATTTGTCTTTTTTTCCAGAAACAATTTCCTCACATATGTTGAGAAGTTCACCTTCACCATGTTCCTGGGGGAACATCTGTCCCCTGAATGCGGGGGTGTCAGCATGCTCATGGGCACTTACTTCTTCTTTAACCACATTTATGTTCAATTTGGATTTTTCTTGAGCATTATCACTTTTCATTTATTTGATGCACCTTAATGTTTGTTGGTCGATTCCCCTTATCTGGTGATCCATATTTTTATAAATATCATGTGGTTTTATCACTGGGAGACAAGAAGGTGACCAAACCACATGTGCTGTGTCTGTGAAGGAGCCAGATGACAGATGCACAGTGACCACCAGCAGCAGACTTTGAGACAAGCCATTGGTGGCTGATCACAATGCACGTCTGTCATTCATGTAGTGACTCGTGGGCTGAAGAGCTGGCAGTGGGGTTTGTGCTTTCTGGAATGACTCACAGTTAATATACAATATTTGAATTGTGTTGCTGGGGGCTGGCATTATTTAACTAAACTATTATTGTCCCCCTCCTGGCCTTGGCACTTGCATTTCAGGCTGTCCTCATTGAGAGTCTGTCTCCAATGGCTCTCCTGGCTGTGATCTACCGTGATTGTAACTGGAGGCCTAATAACACATGGTGGGGTGTGGGGAAGGGGCATGTTCTCTAAACTTCCAATCACGTTTCAGTCTTCGCAGCGCACAGTGGGTCTGTGTCTGTGGCGTGGCCTGCACAGCTGTTTCTGTTCCTTCCCCAGGGTGGAGCATTTCTTCCCTGCTCCCTAACACCATCCCTGGCTGCAGCATTCTGAGTCCATGTCTTTGAAGCTCTTTCTGCTATAGATTGAGGCTTTCTTTTCTTTTTCTTATAACTCCTTAGGTGAGAGAGGGGGGCTGGAGTGGGCTGGAGTGGGGTGGAGTTACCTTTCACTAGCTGAATGGGATGTGATGGCAGCTCTCTAGTGACGTCCTTCCCAAGATGAAGGCTTTCCTTCTGCAGGAACAAGTTCCTGGTTGAGTTACACACAATCGTTACTCCTTCCCTCTTCCTGTCAGGACCATAGGAAGAGGGTATGTTTCCTCTAGATTCAGCTAGATCCTCTCTGTGAGAGCCTGGTGGAGTTTCTGAAGGAAGAACTTGCAAAAATGTAGATGTTCTTCTAGGACTATGGTTCCCACAAGCCTCTCACTAGTTGTCCCACACTCGATTTCCAGAAATTCATCAACATTTCTACTTTAATGTTTCTGTTGGCTTAGTCAGTGTTCTCTGCTCCAGGTAAACAAAGCTCAGGTCTTATATTTCCTCGGAGATACCTATTTCTCCAGCTTTCAGGATGGTGGTTTGCCTTGAGACCTCAGTTCTCTGATGGGTCCAAGAAAAGTTGTTGATTTTTAGTTCATCCAGCTTTTTCTTACTGTAATGATGGGAATGGCAACTTGCATGCTCTCTACACATCTACGCTAAAGCTGAAGTCCAGCAAAACCATGCGGGAGCCTCTTTCTTAGCTTTCTGGTTGTGAGGCCCACAGAGGGGAGCCCACAAGTACAAAAGCCACTTACTGCAGGTCGGAACAAATCTGGTTCTGATCAGATCCGAAGGGTTCAGGAGAGGCACCTCCACAGTCCCTGGAGGGGTGAGTCATTCCCTGTCATGAGCAGGGTCTTGGAGTCTCTCCCTAAGGTGGGGGCGGGGGTAGTATCCACAGGACACCGAAGCCAGTGAGTGCAAGCTCGGAGGGAATGGCAGACCTGGAGCTCAGACCACGGTGGCTCCAGCTGGGCCATCTCAGTGACTTACGTGGATGGTTTCTGGGCATTGTTTGGGTGTCAGACACTGTGCTATGTCCTGTACGTGTGTGGGGCAGGTATGATTGCCCCCACATCTAAGTTTGCTTGTCCTGTCAAACATCTACAATAACTGCATCTCATCTGTATCCCCCTTTTCCAAAGCATGTTCAGAAATGCTGGCTCTGAGAGATGTTACTCAGGGTGACAGGGATTTGGCATGGACAGGGGTGCTGTGGGGAAACAAGTTTGGGAAACTGGGTTGCCACTGGAGGAGAACTCTGATTCCAAGCTGCTAATCCTTGTCCAGAGATGGATCCTGGGGCTGAGGGATGAAAGTGGGAGCGTTCACAGGGGCAGGTCTCCTCGGAGCCACTAACGTACTGACATTCCTAATGAATATTAAAGCAAGGGGTCTTCGGCCATAACCAATGTTTCCAAAAATAAATTTTTGAAATTAAGATTTATTTAGTTAATCTTATAACTAGAGTAAAGTCTGCCCTTAGTAACAGAAATAAATGTTGAGTTTCAAATATCGTCATCTATGAGACAGCTCACATAAAATTCTCACTGTAGTTCATGTAATGGGCCTTTGTTGAAAAGGAACAATGAAATACTATTCTTACACCAGCTGGAAACAGAGGGAAATGTATTCAGGAAATTCACTTTTAAATAAGCTGCATTTACAAAACAATATTCTAAGCATTATTCTACTGATTTGCCACTTGCATATTTGTGTAATCACTCAACTACAGCACTGACATCAAATGAAAGAAAGTCCAAAGCTACTTTAGAAGAGAGACAAAAATGTACCATTTCTGGATCAGCAGAAGATACAGTTAAATAGTAACAACAAAATACTGTTGCATCATCTAGAAATCAGATAAGTTGGAAACAATTTATTAATAAGATTCACGTTTACATAATGTACTTTATAAAATACTATCCTAAAATTATAATCCTATCAGGTCTTTATTTAAGATGTCGTGTAATTACTTGATATCAATAAAAATTTCAAAATTATTTTAGAAAGAACACAAAATTAAGTTCTTGCTATGTTTTTGGATTATTATAGTGGAGTTGCTAACACCCATAAAGATATAGTAATTATACTACCAAAAGAAAATTAAATGGAATAAATTAATTTATGAGTCACATTTAAATAATCTACAGCTATAAAACATTATCTAAGAATAATAAAATCCTATCGAATTTCCATTTGGACCAATAAAAACTAACAGCAATAAAACTAAAAGAGAAAAATGAAAATTATTATAGCAGAGAGAAAAGCTTCTTTCTGTGGTCTGGATTTTCAGAACTGGGCCCATTGGAAGGTGGGGTCTCTCAGAGGTGACTCCATCTGCTGTCAGGCTGTGTGGACAGCGCTCAGTGTAGACACGTTTCTTTGCTCCTCAGTGAAGGAGGTTCTGGGCCAGGGTCACCTTCGGTGGGGAAGACTCCTGGGCAGGGTCTTCCTCCCTTTCTGGAATCGGGGGAAGGACAAAGGCCTCTTCCCAGGGACTTTACCAGAGGGACCCTTGGGACACTCTGATGTCTGACAAAGGGGCAAGGAGAGGATGGATCCAGGCCGGTGGTATCCATTCCCATGGCGGGGGTTGGGTCAGGCAGCCCCAGTGGCACCCGGTTCTGTAGGAGGGTTGGAACCGGGCAGCCGAGCGCAGCCAGCACCAGGAGCACAGGCCACCCTCATGCTCTGGTGCAGCCTCTGTGTCGGGCTGGGGGGACCCGATGGAGGCTCTCGCTCCTGGGCCTGATTCTGGGGAGGACGTAAATCCACCCAGGGTCCTGGACCCTGGACCTCACCCTCCACAGCTCCTGCTCCCCCGGGCCAGTCAGGATAGCCAAATGCCCACGTGCATCATCAGAGACATGAGGACACCCTGGAAACCTCTAAATCCTTTTTCTGTGATTTACCCCAAGTACGCATTCTCTTTTCTTGTGCCATGTGGGGGTCTCTGAGCCATGAGAGCTCTCAACTCATGACCATGAGCCTTTCTTGCCCGGACGATAAGCCGCCTTCCCTAACAGCCAGGATCCTTCCCAGTGTTGCCGAGAGAAGCTGGGCTTGCATCTGGCAGGTGTCCAGCTCTCTGCATGCGCGGCTGATGTGTCATGGGCTTTGCAAAGATTCTCCTCCACCTGTACAGGGCAAACCCTCCAAGTCCTATATTTGCTGAACATCCTTTCTTTTCCTTGATGCAGGTCAGGGGATGTGACGTTTCTCAGGAGCTGTGGCCTCCCCCTTCTGACGGTGATTCTCTGGTTGTGGCAAAAGTGGTCAGAAGTGTGGGGATTTCCCATGTGATCTTTAAGGACACCGATTTTATCTTCCGCAGTTAATTCTTCTTTAAGTGTCTTTAAACAAGTATTTAACTCAGCTGCACCAACTGTGTCTTTGGAGCTCCTTCGTCTTCCATGTGGTCCTGTTTCCCACAAATGTGTCCCATCCACTGCCGCCCCGTCCTCCACCCACACACGGTCCCTCACCTTCATCCTCCGCAGGGTCCACGTGGGCGCCTCCCTCTCTCTAGAGGTTTCCATGGGCACGCCCACCCTCTCTCCCCTTCGCTCCTTCAGCTTCAATCATGCAGGGTCTTTTAGGCACTTGGGGATTTGGATTTAATCCAAAGGGGAGTAGGAAGCTCTACAGGGTCGTGGGGGGATAACCTGATTGAATAAGAACTTAACCAGCTCATTCGGGCCATCATGTGGGACATTGAGTGGAACAGGGTAAGCACAGGAGGAACGGGGACAAGCTGGAGATCACCGCAGAGGCCGGACCAGGAGGGAGCGGAGTGGATGGGTGGAGGGGGACAGAGTGAAGATCATTGTGGAAGTGGAACTGGCAGGTCTCGGTGATGGTGTGACAATGGAGAATGAGGCCAGGGAGGCAGGCTGACGCCGGCCAGTTACAGAGGAAGGAATGGAATCCAGGACAAGGAGGAGGGTGGGAAGAGGAGGGGAGGGGAAGTCCTGAGAGCCCTTCTTGATGTCAGTACACCAGGTCTGATGATCTGCGAAATCGGAGGGAGAAAAGGACAATGAACCACGACGGGAAGAGAGCTTGCGTCGCCCCAGGAAACCAGGGGCAGGTGCACAGACCGGAGCTCCTGGTCACACTGCTCCAGTTGGCGCTTGTGTACCCTTGGGGAGGGGCAGGATTTCTTTCTCCCGCTGATGGCCCAGAATGAAAGCCACTGGGAGGCGGTGGAGGAGGGGCAGGCGCTGGCTTCTGCCGCAGCTGCCTCCACCGCTCCCTTGCTGTCCTTTCTTTCCTTCTCCAAGTGAGAAGAGCAGAGGGCCACCTCCTCAGCCCCTTGAGCGTCGCCTTGTCTGGCTTCCCCCACTCCCCAGCTTATGCACCCTCCCCTGTGACTCACTCCTCCTCTCATGGTGCAGGACAAAGCGACGTTTTGGTTGGAGCCACGGAGTGACTGCCATGCTGCTCTGATGGCTGGAGTGCCTGCTTCCCTTTCCCCACGGCGGCACTGCCCGGGCCGCTCGGGTCCTTCTGCGGGAGACTCCAGTCTGTTCCCCAGTCGAAGGCCGCAGGACAAGCATGAGGAACAGGGTGCCAGGCAGGCCTGAGCTCCCCGCCACCGCGTTTGTGCAGAGACCTCCAGGTTGTGACTAGACAAGCAATGCTCGAGACCCGGGCACCGCACAGACAGGCCGCACGGCCCTCACCCAAGAGCATTAGCTGGGTAAACATCTGTTTCCGTAAGATCTGTCTTCAGTTTCACTTAGAGAGCTTTTCTAACCTAATCGTGTGTGTCAACTCCGTGGTCGTAATCACGGCTCGTAGGTTAACCTTCGTCCACTGTTGAGTTTGGACGGCTTTACGGGCTGTCTCGGGGAGTGTCTGGGTTGCACAGACACGGCTGATCGCTGTGCGGGGTAACTGAACTGTGCAGCCTGAGGACCCTCATGTGCACGATGAAGGGTGGAATCTTGGCACCGCCTTGCTGATCTAGCTCTTTGGCTGCCTTTGCACATTAAACCACAGGTGACAGCGGACTTGTCTAGCAAACTACAGAGAGACCTGAACTGGTTCCAAGTTATGAGCTCTCGGTGAATTTGCTTGAGAGGGGGTCTGGCAATTAGCTCCGAAGTCATTCTCATCGTCTGTTGCCCACCCCTCACCGCCCCCGACCCCCAAACCCTGGGTTAAGTGAACGGATGAAAAATGAACCCAGTTCAGTTGGTCATCAAGATAAAATTGTGTGCATTGTCTCCTTGGAAATCCTGGAGAATAAATGGGCATTTTCTTCTTTTTTGCACTCTCTTTCCAGCTGCTTCTCATCTGGAATAAGCATAAGGGTGCAACATGACTGAGAAGGGGCTTCAAGTTGATGGGGATGCTTGTATTAAGTTATTTGATGTGCTCTATTAAAAATCATTTCCTAGCTTTGCTAGGCTATTACTGAGTTTCTTTCATGTTTATTAAGCCGTTTCTCTTCCTGATGGTTAGTTCTGAATTTCTTATTTGCTCAATTTTTCTCTTTGCCCTGGGGAATTCTAGTCGAGTATATATTGCAAACCTCTGACCATAATTTCATTAAAGTAGTCATTTTTTAGATGTTAAGGAAGCAGTGATCCTAATGTTTCAAGTCAAGCGACAAAGCTACTTTATTTTTGTTTTTCTTGTCACTAAAGATAAATCTAAAAATACAAAATTATTTTATGAAAGAAGGTGAAGTATGATCAGTTGGTTTTGGAAACATTAAAATATTCAACCCTAATAAAAAAAATTAGTAGGTAAAAGCAATCCTGATATATAATAAAGATTAGCATCATTTTATGAGGCAGGCTGAGAAGAGTTGAAGAAAAATAAATCGACTTTCCCTCTTCTGGGAGATAAAAATCTAGTGGTGTTTGATGTTCTGTACAATGTGTATTCTTTAGGGCTCACAGTTGAGAGCATTAAAGTTTTCTGTACCACTTTGCAGTTATCCTTGCTATCAAAAAAACAAACAAAAAAAAAAAAAAAGAAAGAAAGAAAAGAAAAAGCAAACTTGAAATTACTCAAACTCCCCTTTGCCTTTTACAGAGCCAGATTGTCTGGTTCTCTTGCCAAAAATGTTTTTAACCCTTTGGCATTTATGAGGCAAGAGTAAACAAGGTATGTTGGAGCTCTGCTCTGGGTGGTGTTGCACAGGACAAAGAGCCCAGACAGTGGCATGCCAGAGGTGGCCTGCGCTTGCCTGTGAGAGCACATTGGTAAATCTTCACGAATTGGGCATCTAGCTGACTTCACACTGGCAGCTTGAAATCGCCCGTGGTGGGAGCATTTACACTATGGAAATTGGCAAGGCCTACAAATCAGGGCCTCCAACCCAGCCACCCATGAGGTTGTTAAACCTTTACCAGCACACCACTGCCCAGGCTGGAGTGGGCTGCAATCCAGAGGCAGGGCCCTTCTCTGTCACTAGTGATCAGAGGGCCAGATGGGTATACCTGAGGAAGTGCTTTGGTAAACAATAAGCCTTTGGGGGTGGGTTAGGGACTGCGGGGGGCTTGTTTGCTTTCTCATTAGCCTTCCCATTTGGCATTTTCTGATCATACCCTGATTCTATTGAGTTCTGGGACCAGAGAAGCTTCCATGATTTGGGTCCCTTCATGCTTCAGAATTACCCAGCATGTGGAACTGAGACAGAGACATGAGCTCCCGGGACAACAGGAAGCCTTATGGGTCACAGATGGTGGAGCCGATTCGCACCCAATCCCAATGCCCAAACTCGTATGGCACTCAGGGAAGGTTCAGACAGAGAACTGGAGGAATAAAAATAGTGTGGGAGCTAGTTTAAAAGCTCTCATTTAAATCCTAGCCACGGATTTACCCGTAAGAAAGAAAGTCAAGCTAAAAGGGCGTTTTTGAGAGACCTTGGATGGGAAGAGAGGAAAGGGACGGCCTCCTTGAATTTGCATCCAGTCTTGGGTTCCAAGGATGGGCTTTCACAAGGCCCCGCATGTGGATGGCAGGCTGCTTCTCCCTGTGCACGTGGAGTTAATTGCAAACCTTCATCAGATGCTTTGAAATCTCAGGTCAGGCTTTCCCCTACATCCTTAAACCAATCTGGCTGTATTACAGCCATAATGAGGAGTCAAAAAGCTGGCTTTCTATTTTTTAAAGACTTATTTCATTGGGCCGGCCCCGTGGCGCACTCGGGAGAGTGCATGAGCGACGCTCCCGCCGCGGGTTAGGATCCTATATAGGAATGGCCGGTGTGCTCACTGGCTGAGCGCGGTGCGGGCGACACCACACCAAGGGTTGCGATCCCCTTACCGGTCACGAAAAAGACAAAAAAAAAAAAGACTTATTTCATTGCAGCAAGCCAGCCGTTCACTTAAAGGAGTCTAGAAGCCAGTCATTCGACTTTATTTCATGTAAACATTGGCTCTTTTTTTCCCTCCCCCATCTCACCAGCTAAAACTATGAGACCGTCATTTACAGGTGGGAAGAACAGTTTGAGAAGTTCACTTACTAAGCTGTCTGCTATGAACGCTCTTGGCCCGAAAGGGAGATCCTCAAGGAATTATTTTTCAGGAATGCCTCTCTCCACCCAGTTCACCCCCTGCCGCTCCTTTCTTTTCAAGGGGCCTGGGCGTGTCTGCAACTTCATCTGCTCCATCAATTACTCACTGAGGACTTTCAGGATACCAACTCTTTTTTTTTTTTTTTTTTCCCAATTAGTCTTCTGTTCATAGTGGTTTCACAATCTGAATTAGGCAGATGATTTGGGAAAAGGTGGGAAATTTGTGGAATCCTTGAGGATTTGAAACTTTTGTTTGACTCAAACACTCTGCCCCAGTGGTTCTCAACTAGGGGTGATTTTCCTCCCCAAGGGACATTTGGCAATGTATGGAGAAAATTTTGTCACTCCTGGGAGCAGGGGTGCTACTGGCATCTAGTGGGTAGAAGCCAGGATGTCACTGAATGTCCTACAATGCAGAACGTTGAACTTACAGAAATAGGGAGTAGAACAGTGATACCAGAGGCTGGGGTGGGGTGGGGGGCGTGGGGAGCTGCTGGTTAAAGGTTACAAAGCTTCAGTTAGACAATAGGAATGTTCGAGGTCTATGGCACAGCGGGGTGACTTAGTAAATAATAATGTATTGTACTCTTCCAAATTAACTAAGAAAGTAAACTTTACATGTCTCACCACAGAAAAATAAGTGAGGTGATGGAAATGTTAATTAGCTTGATTTGATCCTTCCACATTGTATACACATATCAAGACAGCACTTTGTATCCCATAGATTATATAATTATGATTTGTCAATTAAAAGAAGTTAGTAATTAAGATTAGTAATAAAATAAAATACACATGCAATCTCTTATCAATAATTTTTGTATTGATTACACATTGAAATGATAGTATTTTGTACATATTGGATTAAGTCAAATATGTTATCAAAATTTAAAAAAACAAGGGCCGGCCCCGTGGCACACTCGGGAGAGTGCGGCGCTGGGAGCGTAGCGACGCTCCTGCCGCGGGTTCAGATCCTATATAGGAATGGCCGGTGCGCTCACTGGCTGAGCGCGGTGCAGGCGACACCAAGCCAAAGGTTGTGATTCCCTTACTGGTCATGAAAAAGACAAAAAAAAAAAAGAAAAGAAAATCCTGAGGCTTTGCTCACGCACTTGGGTAACTTCTGTCTCCAGCCTCCTGCTTAATCCTGTTCCCGTGCAGTTGATTTTTTGCCCTGCGTGAAGCTCACGCTGGGCTGTGGTGGGACTGGGAGAATGAGGGATGAAAATCCAGGAGCAGGTCCCTTAGACACTTCCAGTCCATGAGCACAGCCTCCTGGCTCTCCTCCCAGCTGGATTGACCTGAGGGTCCTGTCAGTGGTACAGGCTATCACAGCCAACCCCGTGAATCCAGCCTGAATGGGAAAAAGAAACAGCAGCCCATAAAACTAAAGTTTAGGATACACGTGGGGAAAGAGTGTGTGCCCATGGCTCACAGGATAGCACTTGCTCTCCCAGAAACTCCAGATTGCCCTGCAGTAAAAACACCCTGCATCCTCTGCTGAGCTGAGAAGGGGATTGAACGTCTCCTGGGGGAGTCTTTGTCAGGCTGCCCAAACCACAACCCTAATCACTGAGGCACGTGGCTAACATTTTAGCAAGCCTGCTTGGACTCCGAGCTCTCACAGAGTGGAAACTCAGGGATGATATCGCTTTGGAGGACTGTACGGCTTTCCTCTTCTCTTACCCCACCCTACTTGTCACCCTGCTTGGGCAGCGTTTGCATAATCTGGTATGGATGTGTGTTTGCACAGCAATGTCCATGGCTGAATACCAGTGGCACAGCTCAGTGCTCTTTTCTGAGGGGGTGGGACTCCAGAATTTTGGCACAGTTGTGGTTGTTGCTGTGATGGCAATGTTTTACATTAATAATGTTTCTTTCATCCAGATGGATTCTTAAGCACTTTATAAGCTTTATTAGGTAGTTCTAACAAGTTATAACAATTTAATTTGTCTATCATTGAGAGTAGTTTCTGGGTGAATCATGGGGGGTTTTGACCACACACAGTAACAGGATATTGATCAGGGACAAAGTAGACCCAGGGGTGTCAGCTGAACTTAGAGGAAGCCCAGCCTGGGTCCGAATGGGAAAAGGCACTGAGGCCAACAGCCTGCATGGCACGTTGAGTAAGTGCTGACCACGTGAGCCTGCTGACGGAGAAGAGGCTGCCAAAGAATTTCACACATCCATGGGCTCTTTTTTTTAACTGTCTACAAAGCCATGTGCAAAAGTACAAAAAATCAACCACATGGGAATAGCATTAAGCAATCTAAAGATAAGCAAAAGTACAGGACAGACCATGAGTCTGGAGGACAGAAATTCAAGAGGTCCCAGTCCTAATGGGAGCTCCCAGGACCTCTGCGGGAGGACTCTCAGCCTGCACCTCCTCCGAGGATCCTCGGCGGGTCCTGCCACTCCTGGTCCCTGCCACCTGCTTCTGACTGCTTTCCCATGCGGGACCTCTATACAGAATTTCAGCTGAAAGAAAAGAAAAGTAAAATTTGGAAACCTGGTCTGTCTAGTCCCTGATATTATAGGTGATGCCCAGAGAGGTTATGTGCGCGGTTTGAGGTCGCGCAGCTAGTAACTGGGCAAGCTGAAGCAGGACTGAGTTCTCTGCATAGCCAGCCGAGGGCACAGCAATGACGATGCTGATTTCAGGAGGAACAACTCCTTCAGGGGCTGCAGCACTGGCCTCCTCCTGAGGACAGTTTTCTAAGGAAGAGCTGCCTCTTTTTCCCTTTTAGTTAAAAGATGGCAGATGGGTCAAGAGCAGTGGGGTAGGGAGGGGCTGGTGCCCTTGTAAGATCAAAGGAGGAGGGGAAACCAAGGGGGGAGTGACAAGAACACAGACTCGAATTGCTCTGACGTGGCCTCTGTGAAAATCCAGCCACAACCCCAACGACCACATGGCTACCGTGTCCCCAGCTCAGCTTTGTGACTGATGATACTTGAGGTGCCACATGCTCTATGTCTTCCACTCCACTATACCCTATGAGGTTTCCAGTCTCCTCTCCATTTTGCCACTAAATTAACAAGAGTTTTAAGGAAATTGAGTAATCTGTCCAAAGCCAGGTGGCTCTGACCCTGTGCTCTCGCCACTTGCCCCACCCAGCCACAGCGCGGCACCGCGTGGACACCTCCAGCAGCGGACTGCTTCCCTGCTTGCCGCGAGCTCCTTATGGCAGGCTCTTACCCAGTGCACTGATGCAGGAAGACTGACCTTGGCAGGATGGGGATCACAGTCGCCCCAGTTTAACATAACCTGTACTTGTAATTGCCCGGGGGTGTCTTTGCTAGAATAAAGATTCCTATAGGCAGGACTTTTGTATCATCTATTCACCCCTGCAATGGTGACGGTGGTGGGTAGAACAGCAGTCCCCAGATGTCCCCATGCTAATGCCTGCAAACTGTGAATATGTTAGGTTACATGGCCAGGGGGAATGATGGCTGCAGATGGAATTGAGGTTGCTGATCAGTTGACCTCCCCCAGAGGCTCTAGAAAGGAGCACTGTCCTGCCCACACCTTGACTTCAGCCCAGTGGAACCCATGTCCACAGGCCTCCAGACCTGTGAGATAATAAATGTGTGATGTCTCAGGCCACTTTGTGGTCATTTGTTACAGCAGCAGCAGGAAACTAACACCGCACTTACCAGCATCATGGGTAATT
>NW_007730136.1:119922-125820 GCF_000696425.1 Galeopterus variegatus
GGTCATTTGTTACAGCAGCAGCAGGAAACTAACACCGCACTTACCAGCATCATGGGTAATTTGGCTATGAAGTTTCTCTGCATTTGGGGGGAGGCTAAGGTGAGTGGTTCCTACTGTCTTTAATGGGGTGAGTTTTGCCTCTGGCACCCACCTGCACACAGGTGCCTTCTCCTTGAGAGGACCAGGACTTAGGACTGGACCAGTGCTGGTCATGGGCACTGCTGACGCCAAGGATGAACTGAGATGGAGGGTGCCCATGTCCACCCGAGCAGCCAGACAATGGGAAGGACCACTGAGGCTTGCTAAGTTAGGCACGGTCACCTGTGTGTTTCAACTAATCTCCCAAGAGACTGTGTATGCTTTTATACATGAAGAGGTGGAGCTAACGTGTCATCACAGGCTCCTGACCCACAGGCCCAGTAAGTTTCTCGACATCAATATTCGCTCAGTCATTCATTCAATGAGTGTCATTGGCCATGGGCCCCCACCATGAGCCGACACGATGCCAAGTGCTGGGGGCATGGATTCCGGGACACAGCTGCTCTCCCCCATCTTCATAACACACACCCTCTAATCCAGGGGCGACAGCATGGAAGTCTTGGGCCTGGCTGCTCACATTGGTGGAGGGGACTGGGACTGAACAAGGCTCCTCCGACCGTTGCCATGCAGGGATGCAGGCCCAAGGTTTCTTGACCACTTGGGTTTTCAGGGGAAGCCAGATATCTGGATTTTTTAAAATGTGAATTATATAAAAATGTTTAAAATTAAAATTAATCTAAAAAATATTGGCAACTAATTCAATTTTTAAAAATAGTGGAGACAGAACACTTTTGCCATCGGCTATTAGTTCAGAGCCTCTGGACTGGTCAGAGCTGGTTTTGTTGAAACTGGATCAAGTGGCAAATATGACCTGGGAAAGAAGCAGTGGAGGTCACTGGGACAAGGTGAGGCCGCTCATCACTCAGCCGGGGTGGAATCTGCAGACTGCCGTCTGCAGCTCCTGTGTGAGGGTTGACTGTAATTACATACAGTCAGCACGCTGAGGCCGAGTCTGAGGCTTCAACGAGGAATTTCTACGTTTCCTGATAGAATTGTGTTGCTGATCTCAGTAGAAAGAAAAAAGTCCCAGTTTAAGATGAAGGACGTCTCTCTCATTCTTCATTTGAGTCTTCTCCTTAGGAAAGCAAAGATGAATCACTTTCTCTGAAGTTGGAGTTGAAGTTTTGAGTGACCCGCAGGTCACAGCACACACTTGAGTAAATTTGCAAGCTCCAGGACTCAGGCAGCGGGTTTTCTATGCTGGTTCAGCCAGTTACACAGATGGACTGTGCATAAATTCACTGTGTTCTTGGCAGGACCCAAACTCTGCCCCCTGGGGAAACGGCCACTGCCATTCGGACAGAGCTCGTGGCTGGAGGGGAGGTGGGAGATCTGAGGTCACCTTCTCCATCTACAAGGAGAGGGCAGGGGCTGCCGGGCCCCAGGCCAGAGGGCAGTTCCTCACGAGAGTGCAGAAAGGGCTTGAGAGGTGGGGTCCCTTAGAGTGTCCCCCACTCTGTTCCCGGGTCTGGTAGAATTGCACCTCTAATGCCCATGTGGTCAGGGAGGAGAGTTGAACTAGTTGTTGGGGAATTGCATCATTTGGAGTGGGGCTTGTATTTGCCAGGGCAAGACCCTCCAGGGTTCTCTCGTCCCTGAGCCCAGTTTGAGATGAGGCTGCTCATTAGCTTGGGTCTCTGAGTGACTCAGAGCCCCAGCTGTCCTTCCTGTATGTGTGTGTAAGTGAGAACACCTCTTTGTTATCAGACGCTGCACTGCTGGGCTGGTTTATTACACAGCATAACTTAGTTTGTCCTGACAGATGCATGGGCCACTCTGTCATCCCCTGTTTTAACTCTCTCTGGTCAGTGGTCCATGTATCGGTAGCCAAGACCCCCCCGTTTTCAGGACTCCTGCTCCCTGAGCTACATGCTCAAGCTCCCCAGGTTGCCTCTTCATAACCAAGTTGCAATCCAAATCCCCATCCTGTGTGACTGTAGGAGGTCTGTTCTCCAACCAGGTCCCTGCCACATTTCTGGTGGTCCCTGGTGACGCCCCTGCAGTCATTAGCACAGCAGCCAGCAGTCTCTTCCAAACCTTGGATCAGGGCCTCTCCAGGTCCCCCTGGACATCTCGAGTCCCACTCCTCTCAGCTGCTGCCACCCTCTGCGCCTAGTTTTGCCCCACTGCAGACACAACCCCTTCCATTAATTACTAAAGCACGCAAGGACGGAGCCATCACAGCTAACACAACCTGACGAGGGCCAGGCAGCAGGGAGCTTACAATGCAGAAAAATAAACTCAGCCAGGACTTTCAGACATGCCTGGCCCAGCAGGGCCCTGGCTCCTTCTGTCCTGAGCTCATCCTGCCCTCCTCTCCCGGAGTCCATGCCCCGCAAACACTTTGAGGAGAACAGGGCTCTCCCTGTCCTCAGGGCCCAGCTGGTCTCCCTGTCATGACATCCTCTGAGTTCAAATCTGCCTACAACAAAAGTGGCCTTTGGCCTTCCCTACTGCACACAGCAGCTCAGCCCAGACGTCTCCACACCCTATTCTGGGAGAGGGCAATGGCTTTATCTTGCACAGTGATCATTAGAGCATTTTTATTATAATAATAATAATAATTATTATTATTTTCCAAAACAGAGTAGGGATCTGCCTTCAGAGATGAATCCAAAGCACCAGCTGGAGAGGTGGGGACAGTTGCTGCCACTTTGAGTTGGTGTCCACCACCTCTTCCACTAGCAGGATTCCTGACATGTGTCACCCGACTTCTTCCTGTGCCAGATGTCTTCTCACTCTGAGTCCAGGACTCTGGTCTGTCCCACCAGAGTCCCCATCCCCAGCTATGTGGCGATGATGTCCAGGTGAAGTTCCCTGTTCCTTGGTCATTTTGGGGCTCCTCATCATGCACGGCAGCTGGAGCCCCTGGGGAGTCCAGAACGCTCATCTCAGGGAGATGCTGAGGACCTTGGAGGATTTGGGGACTCTCCCTCACACCAGGTGGAGGGCCCTTGGGAGGGCCTGGGTCTTCATGATACAAGACACCGTGGTGCCAGGGGTCCAGCGTCACTCCTGTCCTGCTCAGCACAGTCCTGCTCCAAGGTGTGAGGACAGACATCCACGTGCTCTTCCGAACCAGGAATGAGGTCACCTGGACAAATTCCCTAGTCTCCTTTCTCAGGCATCCATGTTGCAGGAAGGCCTGAAGCCTTTGCTATCCCAGCAAGTCTCTGCGCTGGAGGTGGAGTCTTGGTGGTGTTCTCTGCAGCCAGGGTGCAACAAGGCACCTGCTGTACCGGGCAATGAGCTTGCAGGGTCCCCTGGACATCTGGCAGGATTTTGCTTGAACTGGTTGCATTGGCGGCCTCTCAAGAACCGAAAAGGACGTTTGTTCGGGCCCTCGTCCTCGCTTCCCACTGTGGGGGGAGGAGGTGGGCGTGTGGCTTCCAGTACCAGGGCAACAGTGCACACTATAAATGTGGTAGCGCCATGTCCAGTAACATCTGGGAAATAAAAAAGGACAAAGATAACGTATGAACTTCTGCCCTGAAAATGATCATTGTTATCACTTGTTGGAATTCCCCTCCCATCTTCTCTCTTTCTGTCATTCAGTGTCACAACACAGGCAACTCCCATTAATGTAGAGCATTCTTAAGCATCTTTTAAATGGTTTATAATTTGCTGTCATTTGACTAGTGATTATGACTGGACATTGTACTGGTGTCACGCGTTAAATTGGGTCCACCTCAGATTCACATGTTGAGTTCTAACCCCAGGATAGGACCTTATTGGAGAGAAGATGATCAGGTTAAGATGAGGTCATTGGGGTGGCTAAGTCCAATGACTAGCATCCTTACAAAAGTGGTAAATCTGGAGACAGAGACAGGCGTGGAGGGGAGACGACATGCAGGGACACAGAGGAGTCGGCGTCTACAAGCCACAGAGAGGGGCCGGGAGCAGAGCCCTCCCTCAGCCTCAGAAGGAACCGGGGCTGCCGCCCCCCGGATTTTGGACCTCCAGCCTCCAGAACCGCAAGAGAAACGTCTGTTGTTGCAGCTTGTGGTACTTTGTCACAGCAGCCCTAGCAAACCACCAGGTTTTCATCTATTTTTTGCTATTATAAATAATTCCATGAGAACAAAAGTATAAACTAGTGTGTGTTTTCACTGCCCTGTTAGGATTCGGCTCACACACACCCTCCTCCCTAAATTCCTTCCTGTCCCCCTGGTGGAGTTGGAAGCCCCTCTGAGCCCCCGTGCCCCCTCTACCAGAGCGCTCCTCTTGGGCACTGTGACCACACTTACCACCTTCCTCGTGTTTAATTCTCTTCGCACCTGACCTGGCTCCCGGCAGCTGCTCCATGAGTCCCTGCTGAACAAGCCTGGGGTGGTGGTGCGGAGGGGGCCTCAGGCTGTGGCCACACTGGGGGCTGCTGGGGCTGAGGTCTTTCCTANGTGTTTAATTCTCTTCGCACCTGACCTGGCTCCCGGCAGCTGCTCCATGAGTCCCTGCTGAACAAGCCTGGGGTGGCTGTGCGGAGGGGGCCTCAGGCTGTGGCCACACTGGGGGCTGCTGGGGCTGAGGTCTTTCCTATGGCCCTCACGTGTGTGGCCAGGTAGAAGCAGGTGGGGGCCCGATCCTGTGTGGCTCAAGTGGAGGGGCTGAGGGGTGCCCGGCAGAGAACCCACACCAGGGCCGCTGTGCAGAAGAGCCGAGTTCAGAAGACACAGCCACAAACTCAGAGCACGGCCCGAGGATCTGCGCAACTACGACAGCACCATCTTGGAACAAGTCTTGCTTTTGTGACATGGATTAAGTTAATAGTGTCAGCAAACCATTCATCAGCATTGTTGAAATGCTAAAATCTGCTCCTGGAAATTTTGTAATGTAGGTTTTTCAAATGGAAATGTCACTATTCTACAAATAGTAAAAGTAAATAAGTTCATTGTGCCAAGTTTCATCTGAAAAAAAGGGGCGGGGAGAGGTTCAGAGAGCGGCAGGGAGTGTGGGCCCTTCCAAGTGGGCTGGAGCCCGAGGAAGATCCTGAGGTCCGGCTGGAACGCTGAACACGCAGGCCCTGCCAGCCACTGGGTGGAGGCTCCTCTCTGCCTGCTTTGCCGGGCTGGGCTGGGCTGTGCAGGGCTTGCTCTTGCACAGCCACAGGTAGCCATGGAGTAGGCTGAGCACATGTAGGAAGAGAGTGAGCGATTCCTTGTCCAATAAGCCTGAGTATTCTCGATGGGACAGCATCCATTCAACAAGCTCCTCTGTGACCTGAGGATGGGAAGGGGCCACATTAGCCATCCTCCAAAGTACGGGGATTTGGACCGTAACCCCGCATGCACTTGTACAGGTTGCCTGTGTGTGTGTGTGTGTGTGTGTGCATGTGTGTGTATGCGTATGAATGTGCATGTGCGAGGACTTGCGAGTGCATGTGTATGAGTGTGCACACGAGTGTGGGAGCATGTGGATGTGTGCATGTGTGGGACTGTGTGTGGTCATCAGCTGTGACTCCTGCTTCCTCCCACCACCTTCTACGAGGAGGAAAAACGATCCTGATTTTGCTCTCTGCACGTTCCTCTGAAGTTCAGGCCAGGGCTGGACATCTTCACACTTGGCTCTGGGACAAGGGAGCCGCTGCCCTTTGTGGGCAAGTATGTGGAAAGGGGATGGCTGGAGGTGACGCTGAGATCAGCCGCTTCCAGGACAGGCAAACCGCGAGGCGGACGCATGCACTTCCCCGTGGCCTGGGGAGCTTGGAGGACAGGACGCTCTCAGGAGCGCTTGGTCCACAGTGGGGAGGAGACTCAGGATCAATTTTTCCTGAATATTTTCTAGTTGGTAATGGTCATCGCA
>NW_007730136.1:126772-145088 GCF_000696425.1 Galeopterus variegatus
AGTTGGTAATGGTCATCGCAATATTGCAATGCACCATGAAGGAATTCTGATGATTATTTAATGTTAAGCCTTGGTGGGGAAGAGGGACTCTGGCCACAAACTGGCCCATGTGCAGATCAGCAGGACCTCCACACTACTTACCCTGGACTATGCCTTGGTACCTGGGACGCCTCCCCGGGAGGGTGGGACCATGGAGGATGGAAGTCTGCATTATTAATGATAGGAGTAGCCAACAGTCCCCATGGCCTCTTTTGAGGCTGGTGCTACGATGTGCTTAGGGGTCTCATCTCATTTAACCCCTATAGCGACCCCATGTTGGGGAGTTCTCCAGGTTGGGGAGCTGCTTGGGTAGTCTTTAGGAGACTGGGTGCACTGCTCCCACCCTTACACATACCAGTTCGAGCAGGGCAGACAGCGGGCATCCCAAGGCCTCCTCTTCCCCCTTTTGCACAGTGGAGTGGGACTCAGCCCTCTCCATGATCCTGTCCCGTGGGAGGGAGGGTGATGCCTGGTGACAGCCATGCACATCCTCAGACCTTGGAATCCAGGGACCACAGTCACAGCCTGGGAGCCCGCAGCTCCCTAAATATTCAAAGTCCCACATTTGTTTTCTCTTGAAGCACTGCACAGGTTTTCTGTTTCTCTCTCCAGACTTTAAAGAGGACTTTAAAGAACAGATTTTCCTCCAGCTGTGCAGCACCACCCATGCTCAGACCCCGATTAAAGCTGAGACTTGCTGCGGCTGCACCCCTGAGGACAGTGAACTTGCCCGAAGCTGGTCTGCTTGCATTTATGGCTTTTGATGCCCATGTTTTCCTCAAGGCCAAGTTATTTTCCATCCTAAGATTTGTTAGAAAATCCAGATGATTTTCTCATTTGCTGAAATCATATGTTCAAGACAATAACCCCGAGTATACTGGTTTATTAAAATAGTCTTTTGGAACTTTTATTTTTTAATCATTTACCCATCCATAAAATATGCGACTCTGTTAATCTGGAAGTCTCTCTTGGGCAATCCCTGCTGTCCATCATGGGGAAATTTAACCTCTTGGTAAACATATCTGGAAACATGCCTCAAAGTTTTTATTTGGATGCAAGAATTAAGAATATGTGCTGAATTTAAACTCTGACACACAGGGACAGAGGTTTGCTGCAAAAATACCCAACAGTGTTTTGACAACATAAAGTCGTTTTCTTTTTCATGTAAGCAGGTGATGGGGAAAACTGAGACATCAGGGCTGGTTAAAGAATGTCATTCCAAAACATTTATTCTTGGGTTTAAGTGAGAACCTGAGCTTCAATTTGGGGCTGTTGCCTTACAGGAATGTATTGTTTCGGCTGCATTCTCACTTGTAATACTTTTGAGAAAAGTAGCTATTTGAAGAAGAGAGCTCATTGGATCTATGCCCTTATCTTACATGTAAGGAAACTAAGGCACAGGGAGAGGGTTTGACTCCCACACAATTAGTTCATGAGAGAGATGAGACCAGGCTTCAGAAATATCAACTCAAAGCCTTGGGAATTTTCTGTGCACCCCGCTATCTCCCCTGACTGATTTCCTGACATAGACTGAATATCCTGCTCTTAGTAATGTTAATTGCCTCATGCCGTGTCTTTATGAAAATTCCCAATCATAATGAACACTTTGAAGCAATGCAAAAGTTTTGAATTTGCAATTCTAAACTTTTTTCCAACTCATGGAAAATCATGATTTTTTAATAAGATCTCAGACTTTAAAATACATTTAATTTGATGGTAGGCAAAGATTTCTTCCTGTGATCAACCCAGAGAAAATACTACCGCTATGCAAAGGCAGTTTAGGATTGCTGTAGTTTTTGCTCTGTGAGCTTAAAAGGGGAAATGTTCGTTTCTATCCATCTTAATCAATGTGGGGGTTGATTTTGTGATCTTTAAACCAATTTACATTCAGTCATATTAATTGTATGAATATGCAAACAGGTTTATGGTCCTTCATTTTTATTTTGTACTTTTGCTTTCCCTTATAAATGCCACAATTTAAAGAATAGAACAAATAAATGGACAATATGGAAATTTTGCTAAACAGTTGGCTCAGAATAATAGAACCCTTTCATGTTCTCTCCAGAGTTCTCTATTCATGTATCACGATGCCAAGTTTTGGCAAGTAAGCCAAGTTTGGATTAAGTTACAGCCAAGTATGTTGGCTTTGCCCATTCAATTTATTCTTGGCAAACTTCAGAGAGTATTTATAATAAAGTCCCATTTCGAACATTCTAGTGCCCCAGTGGAGTTCTAAAAACACTAGGTATTTATTTAATGTCTAACTCTAGAAGTTCAAAGCACTTTATAGACATTCCTTGACTGATCTTAATATCCCTGCAAGATTTTACAGATTGGAAAAGTCAATTGAGGCACGGAAACTTGCTTGAGATCACCCAGGAAGACCATGGAATATCCTAAATTAATCACACACCTCCTGACGTTCAGAAGTTTCTGGACCTTAAATGGTGATGCATTCCCAGCCTCTTATCTAAATGTTGTTGAATAGAGAGTGTTTGTTTATTTCCCCATGGAGATCTTTAATTAGGGAGAGTAGAAACCCCACAAACACCTCTGTTTGTATGTCATCGCATTAATAAATGGTGATGCATTCCCAGCCTCTTATCTAAATGTTGTTGAATAGAGAGTGTTTGTTTATTCCCCCATGGAGATCTTTAATTAGGGAGAGTAGAAACCCCACAAACACCTCTGTTTGTATGTCATCGCATTAATTGGGCAAAGTATCTTTTAAATACTTTGATTCTCTGGCAATGAGGTTAATATTTCGGTAGTTAGTGAATAGGCTTTTGGGAGTGTGTCCCATTTGGATACAGCAATGGTAGCAATTTTTCCATGGCTTCCAGAGTAGATTCGCACTGGCACTGGGTGTGCGTGGGAGGACCACAGGGCTGCGGACTAGAGGGTGGAGAAGCCATCGAAGGAGGAATTCAGATATCTCTGTGACATCTTCTTCAGCCACCTAGGAGGCATCGACTTGAACATAATTACTGTTCAGCTCTCTGCTGTTTCTGGACACTGGCTATGAGGTGGTTACGTGGCACTTGTGTTGAACTTTTTGTGTTTGCCACGTGATGCTTCTGTTAAACCTTATGTTGTGCCTGAGATGTAGACGATGCCCCCTCGAGCTTGCTGCAGATGATTGAAAGGAGGCAGAGTCTGGAGCCCGAGTGCTCCGTGGCAGGCCTGTGCCCTGGTCAGGAGATTTTCCTGTGCTTCTCATGCAGTGTGAAGTGGCGATTATTTTGCCAACTACTTCTCTGAAGCAAGCTCATTTCAAGGACTTTTCCTGATAATTGCAGAGGTGGCTTCTGCGCCAATCGCCCAGGACTGGGTCTTGAGGAAGCACATAAAAGAAAAGCCTCTTGTCTCTACAATGTGTTTATTTTACAACCGACACATAGCCCCAGGGTTTTCTCTCAGATTGTCTGTAAGGGCCACTCTCAGAATTTACGCTTGCGCCACTATATCGCATGTTCTTCTTTTGCTGACACCTGGGGGACTAAATGCTGGAACTCACAGCTTCTGGGGCCAATTTACAAGTCGGACTGGGGGTCATCCAGGGACATTAGATGCTGCAGACTTTGGGGCAAGACTGAGTTTCATCACTGGAGACCAGGGATGAGTCACTTAGCTTCTGTGTGCCTCAGTTTCCTCTCTAAAATAGGAATACTACTAATAGTACATGCTTCATGAAGATTAATTGGATCGATGTATGAGGGTACTTCAAAAAGTTCATGGAAAGATGAGTATAACCTTTTGCTTCTATTTTTCCACGTGCTTTTTGAAGTACCCTGGTGTCCTTGGCACATAATCAGCGTTTTGTTAGTTTATCAGCTATCTTCGTTACTATTATTCCTGTGAACCGTCCCGATCAGATTCTTCTTCTCTTCTGAAGCTGGTGGAAGAGATGAACAGTAAGACAAAAGCAGGTGCAGACGAACAGCACCGGCCCTGCAGTCGGGGGGTGCATGGCGGATTTCTGCCCGATGTGACGTTGGTGGGACGAGAGAGCAGAGGCCGCGAATGAACCTCCTCTTTCACCAGAGATCAGTGGGGGCTGTGGGTGTCGGAAAGGGGTGTTTCAGGGAACCTCCTGAGACCCCGGCCTGGGGAAGCAGAGCTCAGGGTGAGGTGGGGAGAGGGGGAGACGCCTCTTGGCTTCCCTTCGCCCAGGCACAGCAGTGACCCCCAGATGGGGCCAAGGCAGGCAGGAGCCAAACAGAAATCCTGCAGGTGTGGAGCTTGTCTCTGACTCCAGCAGCAGCATCTGATTTCTCCAAGCACTTTCATGACCTCCAGTCTCCTTCCAGGTGGGAGGAATCATCCCTCACCCAACCCAGAAGGTGTGGGGCCCGAAAGAGGGCAGCCAAAGCCACCCTGGGCGGCTGCAGTGGTGGCCTGGCTGGACACCCGGCCAGATGTGGACCAACAGGTGTTGATGTGAGGGTTTCACCCACCAGAGAAGATGTCAGCGGAGATCAAGGGAGTGACCAAGGCCCTGTTCACTGTTAGGCTGCTGAGACCCAGCACGGTCAGGGTCAGTTTGATCCCACATCTGCTGGTCTCCAGTGAAAGTCTGGGGTGGGCATGGGGCAGAAAAGACCCAGTTAATGATTTCCTATTTGCACAACAACTGCGTGGACAGAGGAGGACCCACAGAGGGTGACTCACACTGTTTCGGTCAGATAGCATCCTGCAACTCGCCTGAAACCACACGCTTGCACGTGAGAAGATTCTGCAGCACGAGAGAGGAGATGGACTCACATTGCAACCAATGGGGAGAAAACATTTTAACGCATCAACTACAGGAAACAGGAGGAAAATGTAGACATCGTCTTCTTTCCCCTCTTACAGACTCTGTATGGTAAGTTGCAAACCGTGAGATAAGACAGACGGGAAGAGACGACAGACTTATGAAACACTGGGTAGAGAAAATAAAGCTGTAACAGAATTTAAAATGGGATTTCTGGGCTGGTCCGGTGGCGCACTGGAGAGTGCACTGCTTGCGAGTGCGGCGGCGCTCCCGCCGAGGGTTCGAATCCCATGTGGAGACCGGTTCCCGCTCACTGGCTGAGCGCGGTGCGGGCGCAACACCTAGGGTTGCGATCCCATTGCCGGTCCCCGGTACGGGCGTGACACCGAGGGTTGCGATCCCGTTACTGGTCAGTAAAAAAGAGACAAAAAGGAAAAAAAAATAGGACTCGAAAAAGTAAAAGTCCATCAAAATTCATAAAACCGAATCAGGCAGTCTTTGAAGCTCTTTTAGGATAAAGTGAAAATAGTAAAAGAGATGAGGAATATTAGAAAAAATATAATAGCTATGGATGAGAGATGGTGGTGATTCGATGTACTGATAATTTTTGTTCCTAAAGAAAAACATCTAACAAATGGAAGAATGCTATTCAAACAGATCACGGAAGAAATCTGCCCTGGACTTGAAAGCTGAAGTCACACAGCAACGGCAAAACACTCTGAATTGACATTAATAAAAAGAGACTCGGCAAATTGGATATTAGTAGGGAATAATTCCTTGGCTTTTAAGAGGTCACTTAAGAAAAAAAAAAGTAACAGAAATGAGGATTTGAATAATGTAATTGGTAAATTTGAGTTGAGAGCTGGGAGTCAACCAGTGTGGTCTGCAGAGGAGGAAGCCAGCATCTTCTAATTTTCCCATGGGACATTTACAAAAATTGACTGTATATGTAACTATTTTTAAAGATTCAATACATTTCTAAGAGCAGAAACAGTGCCATCCAATAAAATCAGAGCTGCATAACAAAGATATAAACAGGAAACTGCAGCCACGGAAAAATTAAAACAAAGCAAGGCCAAACAAAACATTCCTACGTAACCGTTGGGTCAAAGATGAAGTCAAAACCACAATTATAAACTATTTAAATATTTTAATGAAAAAATTCAGCCTCAGTGATGATTGGTGTGTATTATAGCACTCATTGTAAAAGTGAGAGTATGGGACACCGAAAATCTCTAGCAATGAGGAATTGGCAAAAACATCATGACGCACCCTTACAATTGAACACTCCATGGCCATTAAAACATCTTTGTGCACGTGGAAAGATGCCCAGGATGTGTTTTAAGTAAACAAGTGAAGCCTACAGAGCGGTCCCACTTTCTAAACTGTGGTTATGTTCTATCTGTGGGTGGTAGAGTAATAAGATACGTATTTGTTTCTTTTTGCTTCTGGCTATTTTCTACTTTGTCTTGATGGGCATTAATTACATATCAAAATAAACAAACATATATAGAAAAAGGGGAGGAGACCAGGCTGGCTGTGACATAACAGCTGAGGGAAACACCCAATTACTTCATGCGGGTGCCTGAGGGTACACAATTCCCAAGTGGCACTTTGCCTGTACACAGTCTTCAGAAAATTCATACTTAATTCCACTTCAGACAATTCCACTTAGATAGGTTTTCATGAGCAACTTTATGAATTGTCTCTGAGTAGACCCCAGTTAATGATTTCCTATTTGCACAACAACTGTAACTCACTTGCTCATTGGTAATTGATCAGGGATCCTGGGATGAGTGGGTTGTGTTTAATTTTATTTCCAGAAACGCAGCGGCATCTGTCAACAAGACTAGTTCCTCTGAGCCATGGGTCTGAGTGATGGCTGCAGGGCACCATCACCTGACACCCCAAAACATGCCTCAGCCCGGAATCTGCTTGCCAGGCATCTTGATTGGTAGACGAGGTGATTCAGATACGTGGACTTGGACGCCGTCCTGGCAACTTCATGATGACAATCCTTGTACCGTGTTAGAATGTCTCCAGGACTGCTCTCAACACGTCAGGGAATCTACCCATCATACGGCACCTGCCCCCCAGAGAGCCTACTCTCCCTCTTCCCGTGAAGCCCCCAGAGCCAGGAGTGACTGGACCAAGGCTGGCCCTCACCCATCTGGGCCACTTAGAATCTCTCCCCTGCAATTTTCTCCTGACGCCCATTGAATCTAATTAGTCTCTCTTGGGTGTCTGGGCAGAGAAGCGATGTAAACGTGGACCTGGGGGGAGCTGTGAGTTTATTTCAGTAGAGAAAGCCACACTGCAAGAGAGGTAATTCTACAGGGATGCGCAAGGTCAAGGATAAGAGACGGGCTGGGGGTGGGGATCAGAGCACCTGAGTGTGGAGGAGGCCTGCCCAGCTCCTCCCCAGGCCCGTCTGAACATGCTGCCATGGAGTTCCATGAGGCAACCCTCAAAACACTATGCCCTCCCCAACAAATCCCCCATTTAGACTAGTTGGGATTATGTTTCAGGCACCCAAGTGATCAGCAGCCAGGCCAAATATATTGTGCTTGAACTTTAAGAAACTCAATTTCCACGTTTGGATACACAATGCAATGTGAAAAGCTTTAAAATGTAAGTGACACTTTAACCGTATTCAAGTTTTCTTTTTCCAAATGTAACGGCATGCAAACCTTATAGACAAATTGGAAAAACATTTCTGTAAAACAAAAAATAGTAATAGGATAAATCCATGGGTTTACACAATTTAAAAAGTATTTACAGGATTTGATCACAATGAATATAGAGTTAAGGAAACATTGTTATGAACTAGAAATGTTAAGCATCAACAAAAGCATGTAATTAAGAGCCACACATGAGGCAGCAGCTCAAGCCGTAAAATGATTGGCCATTGCTAAAAAGAAGTGATGAAGTGACTGGTTTGGGGCAAAGGAGAGTATTCCTGCTGTCCCCAGAGCCACCATCTAGTGCTGGCAGATTTTTCAAACATACAGGACACCGAGTTAATTCCGAATTTTATATAAACATTGACTAGATTTTTTTGGTGTAAGTATATCCCAATATCACCTAAAATATACTTACACTAAAATTCTTTTTTTGCCGATATGAAATTCACATTTAACTGGGTGTCCTGTATTTTATCTGGCAACTCTATCCCCATCTCAACAGTGGTTTAATTCATTTTCAAAAGTAATATTCATGGAATTGCCTTTGGTGCGCTCTCTCTCACTTAAGAAGTTCATGACCTTCATACCTCTGCTTCCTCTAGTCCTTTTCCAAAAGTAAGAGGCCCTTAGCAATTTGCTGTATGTCAAGAGAATTGCGATTCTGCTTGTGGAGTGCAGATTGGCATTGCAAATGGCACGGGAGTGTGGCAAGCCAAACTCTTGCCTCCCAGTTGCTAAACAGAATGGAGAAATGTCCAGTATCACCTGGAAATTTCTTTAGGAAGCAGGATACGAGGGCATCTTGGGAGGGTGGGTAGGGAGAGTGGAAACCTTGGTAAATACTTTCGCATCCCCAAACCACGTAAATAAAAACCCCTTAATCTAAAAACACTCATCAGGAAGATTATTTAATGTACGTATTAAAAACACAATCCAAGCCATTTCCAATTTCTTTGTTGGTGTTTTGTTCTACATAATGGGTACTTGTCACCTTAGTAACCAGGCTCCTTCCTGATCTTTTCAGGGACCGACCTGTGGAGGCCTAGTGTGCATTTTCCTATGTGGACTTTGGCCTCTGGAGCTGTGTGCCCTCAGAGGGATGCTGAGCTCTCCCAGACTCTCAACTGCTTATCTAGGCAGGCTTGAGATGACCAGCTGGCTGCTGCCACCGTGCCACAGACCTCACCTAACCTGCAGCCACTGGCTGCTGAAACTCCGCGTCCTTCTCTTGCTGCCTTGTGCTCTTTGTCCAAGCAAAACAAAGAGGTACTTAGTCATAAAAATAAAATGCAAGTTCCAGTCCCCCCTCACTCGGGACTCAGGTCACTGTGGCCTCAGGCTGGTTAAAGAGGTCCAGGAGGGAGGTGGCATGGGAGGAAGGCTGGCCTGTCAGCCTTGTCCAGTTTCTGGGGCTCTGAGCTGGGTGTCCCCTCCCTTGGCACCTACTCTGTCCTGCATTTGTGTTACAGATGCTGGGTCTGAGGCCCGAGGGCAGAGGGCATAGGGCATGCAGCCGACCAGCATCAGGGTTGAGATCAGAAATCCATTCCTAGTGCCTGGGCCAGTGCCACTCCCAGAGGCTGGAAAACCGAGGCTCAGAGGGGGGAAGCAGTAACAGGTCTCGACGCCAGCACGCTCTCTCTCTGTCTCTCTCTTCTGTTAATCTGGTGCTGAGAAATGTCTCTAACGTCCATGTGATGACGCTGCTCGGAGGGAATCCCAGGCTTGGGGGCTTCCAGGTTTGTTCCCAGAACTCCTCATTTGAGCTACGTGGGTGTTTGGGATTTGAGGGTCAGGAATTTTGGAACTACCTGGCCCATCATAGGGTGCCAATGAGTTAGAGATTTAATTATGTTTTCTCTTGCAATTTGCAGCTAAGAAAACAGAGCTCTTCGAGCTGCAGCTCCCACCTGCATCCTACAGGAGTGGTTCTAAGAGAGGAGCAATCGTGGCCCCCCCTCTCCTGCTGTGCACCTGACCCTGGTGTCAGCCCCACGGGGTCTTTTTGCCTCATTTTGCAGCCGAGGAACATGAGGTGGGCCAAACAGCTCAAGGTTGTCACTGCTGGTGAGAAGATTCTCATCTAGGTCTCTGTGGGGCTCTACTAACCAGCTCATCATGGGGACCCCAGAGACCTGCAGATGGAACGGTTTCTGTGACAGGAAAGTCTCGTGAACAAACAGCAGGACATACCAGTAAGAGGAAAGCACCTGAGTGAAGGACCCTGTTGCTTCTGGTGATATTATTATATGGTTTTGATTTACTGGAATTGACTAAAAATAAAAGAGGGTGCGGATCCCTTTTGGAAGGGGATTTTATTCTTATCTCTACGGACTTAAGGCAAAAAAGCCAACACAGAGACACATTGATCTGCCAGTTTCTGGGAAGAAAGCACCTATAAAACTACATTGGCCTGGACTCAAAAACAGAACAAAGCATCTTCATAAATCCTGGCGCGTGGGGCTGGTGCTTGTCACAGGAGGAGCCACGCTGCTCCCTCCAGCCACACAATGTGCCTGTGCTCGGTACTTAATCTAACACTTGCATCAACATGAGGGGTGGGAGCGACGGATCACCCGCCTCGTCTTGCCTGTGAGCAAACGTAGGTGCAGAGAAGTGACACCACCTGCCTGAGGTCACGCTTGCTGGTAAATGGCAGATCTAGGATTTAACTACCACAGTGCCTATCTCCAAAGTAGTTTATTTGTCTATAATTAGAGACAAAGAGGTAAGCCAAGGTAATGTGACTTCTGTGTCCCAGTTTCTGAATCTTTGTCCGTCACTGTGAGTCCTGCCCCTTTGACAACCCGACAGCCTCCCTCTCTCCAGCCTTTCTCCCCATGAGCTCATTTCCTGTGCTACGGACCACGGCCTGGTCACTCATTCCCAGGTTTACCGCAGCAGTGAAGACACCGGGGGGTCAGTGGCCCAAGCGTTCCAACCCCAGGTCTTTCCTTCCACGGGGTGATGCTCAGACTCTCCAAGCTCCTTTCTCTTCCTCTTCTGTAAAGTGGAGTTATAATAGTGTCTACCTTTTCTGGATTGCTGTAAGGATTAACGAGACGGTTCTGATAATTTTTGCCATTGTATCTGGCACATAGAAGGAATTGAATAGTTAATAGATATTAATAATAATGATACATTAATACTATTTGTATATTTTAGCCATCACTTTGCCACAATCTCAACCTGACATTTGTCCTCAAAGCCTTTCTCCTCAACCAGGATCAAAAGACCTTCCATATATGACCTTCACATAGTGAGCATGTGTGACCAGAGGGACGCCTGTGTTGCTCTATGAATAAGGCTAGTCTCATTGTGATGGTTAGACGGCTGACATGGTCTGGTCACTGCCCTGGCACTGTCCTATTGTAGCAGATGCTGCAGGTGTGTTGTTCTGGAACATTCCAGCTGGATAAGAAGGCTGGGCCCAGGAGTCAACGTGATGGACAGCCACCTCTCCATGCCTCATGTAAAACAGGGGTACCAGGGCCTGCCTGCTTTGGCTGTGGGAAATCACGTTCCAGAAGTTTGCAGAGATAGAAGAAGGTACTTTCATGATCAAAAAGGGTTTTCTCCAATCAACCCAATTCCCCTTGTCTTCCTGGAATGAATCCTCTTTAAATCTAACTTCTCCCATAAGACATTAAATGCCAGTTTTGTGCTTTCAAGCTTGTTTAGTTAGTGGTTCATGATTTTTCCACATGGTAAACTCTCTTTTCCAATGTTGCAGAAGTTACTCCTTTGCCCCCTACAGTCTTTCTGCCTCTAGTAAAATTTTTCTGGAAACAAACTGCATCTTTGTTTCTGATATTTAAAAAATGCATGATGTTAGCTCTCTCACTCTCACATGTAAGTCAGTTATGATCCCCACCTGCATGCTCAAGACAGGAGCAGAGTCCATTCATTCGGCCATCACTCGGAGCAGCCTCTGCCAGGGGATGCCCCTGGCCAATGCTGCCCCCCCAGGATCCCCTAGACCTAGACATCTGGGGGTACAGGAAGAACCAGCCTCGCTTGCCGCACCCCCCAAGCCTCTAGCCCTGGAATTCCCTGTGTGCAAAGGGCTGAGGTGCCTCCCGCTCCTCCTGCCCCATACAAGTCCCAGGAGAGCAGGGCATTTGCTGCCACTTCCCTGCCCTGTTCCCCTGCAGGCGTCCTCCATCCACTGTCCACTCAACTGCCCCAGCCAGAGGCCTCAGAATAGCCTGTGACTCCCTCTGTCCCTTGCACGCTGCGTCCACTTCCAGATGTATCTTGTATCCTTCCACTTTTCTTCCATGTGCCTGGGATCCTGCAAGAGACTGATCTCCCTACCTCCTCTGCTTTCTATGTCCTGTTTCCACACAACAGCAGGGTGATGCTTTACAACAAAAGACTGTCAATGCGCCCCACCCCCACCCTGCCCAGCCCCACCTAAAGCTCCCCAAACTCTCAACACTGCACTGAGAATAAAACCCTGCTCCTCACCGTGGCCAAGTGCTGCCCCATCTGGCCCCTGCCCTCTTATCCAAATGCCCCATGGGCCCTTCTCTCCATCCTGTGGTTTGAACCTGCCAGCTTTCTGTTTATCATTAAGCATGTCAAGCTCTCTCCTGCCCCAGGACCTTTGCACAGGTGGCAGGTGCTCTGCCTTCCTCTCGTCTCCCCGCCTGTCAGCAGGACTCACCTTTCTCATGTCGCGCTCCTCAGCTGAGGCCAGCACACTGCACAGGCTGAGTTTCTGTCCCCTGGGCTGTCTACCACTCAGCTCCTGTCTTTCTCCATAGCACGTAACAGGTTTGGTCACTGCCTCTCCAGTGAGACTGGAAGGGCCATGAGGGCAGGGTGAGCCCCTCCTGCTTGCCCCTGCGTCCCTGGCCTGCTCAGAACCTGGTGCCAGCAGGGCCCAGTCATGGTCTCCTGAGTGGGTGATGAAAGAGCAGCCCTCGGTCAGTGGCAGGTGGGGGTGGAGGCCATGTCCACACTCTGCTTTGCCTCCGTCCCATCCCCCTGTCCTCACAGATGCGCTTCTCGCCACCTCGCCTTGGCTCCAGCACCCCCTTCCCAGTCTCAGCCCCTTTTTATAGTTATTTCCAAAACCACAGGCAAAGTGGTCATCACACCGGACTCTGCAAAATTAGTGCCCCCGCCGTCATGCCTTGCCTGTGATCATGTGCATGCATGAACGTGTGTGCACACGTGTGTGCATGAGTGCATGTGTGTACATCACTTTCAGCTCTGTTAGCTCAACCTGGAATGTTCACTTTTTAAATAATCTATGGCAAACCAGAGCTTCTTGCATTTGTCCCACAAAGCAGGACTGGGGCCCAGATGCCAATGGTAGCTGGTAGACTGGAACCTGCAATGTGAGCCTGGGGGCTTGTCTGATGACCTCCGTGGGACCCCAGCCCCACAGTAGCTCCTGCCCCACAATGACTCCTCACCCCGCACAGAAGCGCCTTCATTCCCCTGAGGGCACAGATGAGAAGCTGTTTCCAGACAGGAAGTGGAAAAGGGGAAAGTCTGCCGTCACTTCAGGCGTCTCTGTGTGCGTGGGGCTTGTCAGTGCTTGGACAGGGGCCCAGGCAGCTGGGGCGTCCTCATCAGGAACTGAGAGTCACAGGGTGGTGGCCAGAGCTGGAAGTCAGGGTGGAGGTCAGGAGGGTGCAGGGGCTGGGGCAGGGCCAGGGCAGGCCAGCACAGCGTCGCTGGCTCACAGTAGGCCCTGCCCAGATGCCTGTGGCAAAGACAGGTTTCAGATGTGGGCTGAAGGCAGAGAACACCAAAGACACACATGGAAGATTCTGGAACAGATCACATGGCATCAAAGGCCAGGAGGTCTCAGCATTACTAGTGAGGGCAGCTGCTCTAGACAGCTGAGCCTCCAAGAAGCTTGGAGGGGTGCCTGCCTCAGGGGGAATGGGGAATAGGCTACATCCTGCGGGTCAAGGGTGCCTTCCTGCTGGGTCACCAACTGGGACACCTGGGGAGTTACCTGAGAGAAAATTACAGAGCTTGACCCAGAATATGACACCCTCTTCGGGGGCTTTATGGTGGCACAGCATAAGTCTGCACAGTGCACTTAGAATAAATGCAAAGGTGTCTGGAGGCTTTTCGTTTCTTTCTCATGTCAGTCTCCTGGCATCAGGACCATGCGTTTTTCCGGGACTCCCAGACCCTCGCTCCACCCCTGGCTCCCGTCCACAGGCTGGTGTCAGGCCTGAACATCTGCCAGCTGCCTGCTGCCTCCTCCACCCTCCCTATCTGCCAGGTCCGACCTCGGCCTGTTCTCTAGGGCCCGGGGATCAAGGGGCTGTAGGTATGTCCCCAGTCACTGACGCTGAGCTTTGCCTTTTCTTAAATATTGGGGAAGGACTCCATGGACATAACCCACTGGCACTTCCTTTTGTGAAGTGATCAATAAGCCCCAAACTTATCTGTTCTGAGAGTTTGGGTTTTCACTTTTCCAGGTTTGTATGAAAGAAGGCACAGCTGTGATTCAGTTTATTGTGGAGACTCTTTACTGCAGAAAACACACTCAGTCTTTTCTCTCTTCTGGTTTCCTCATCTGTGAAAATAATCGCAATTGTCCCCACCTGTCTCCACGGAGAGTTCCTGAATACCGTGGGAATGTGTGATGTTTGGGGAATTGTTCTGGTTTCCAGGGCGATGTATGAGCTGGGAGGGGCTGTGAAATGGTGGTGGGGGTGGGGCAGGGTGGGAAGGACTCAGGGTGTCCAGTTTCTCATCAGCTGGTGCTTCTCCCTGACCCCTCCGCAGGAGGAAGCAGCTGCAGCTTGATAAAGGGTTTTGTTGCTTTTATTGGTAAAGGGTTTCTCTTGCTGCCATAAGGTGTGTCTCTCTCCAGCCTGCACAGGCATCCATCACACTCCTTCTCTGCTGGGCTCCTGGGGCTCAGGAGACGCGGTGGGGAGCGGGCGTCACACCTGGAGAAGAGGCCTGCAGAACCTCAGTGCTGAGGCTGCTCCTCCAAAGGACTCCCAGGCGTGGGTCTGGGGGAAAGGCATGTCCTGTTAGCAAGTGGAGAGGGCCCCAGAACAGCAATTTGAGGTTGAGCACTTTGAACTGGTTTGCATGGAAATGAACGCATATCCAAAGGTGTGACAGGTGTCCTTGTTATGGAAACACACAGGGAGGGCCGGGCAGCTCAGAGGCGGCCTGGTGGGCACGCTCCGTGACCGCAGGCAGCCCATTCCGCTCCCCACTCGCTTCTCCAACCTGGGAATTGGGAGTTATTTAGAATATTCTACTTAAGTATTCTTTACAAAATACAAAAAAGCAATTGTGCAGCCCCTTTGTAACTCACCTGTGTCGGGCATAAAAGCACCTCTTTTGGCCACCTGCAGACGACTTGAGGGTCAGGGCTGTGTCTGCCCTGCACAGTGCTCGGAATATGTGTTTAAAATGTAAAATATATACAGCTGTGCATACTTACTTTTGCTAATTAAAAAGCAATACCTATTCATTGATCACTACTGGAAAAATACAGAAAAGGTATGAGAAGAAAAAAATAATCCATAATCCCACCACCTAAAGGTAGCCACCGATTACATTTTTGTTGTGATTTATTCAAGACATTTTAAGCAACACTGGCGTATTTACGGTTTTCATACTAATTTTTACAGTTGCTGTTTTCTCGTATGAACTTTTACGTGTCACGATCTCCTCTTCCAAGCTTAGTTTCGTGGTTTTGATGTCTTGTATGACACAATGGAGGAGGCTGTTTATAATCCTTTACTCATGGAGTAACACTGAAAGAAACATCTCTGCAGAGCTTTATTTACATATCAGATCTGCTTGTCTTTTTGAAGATTTTCACAGATAAGGCAGATTATTTCAATCTGAAACTAAAAAGAAGGTGGAATCACATGGAAAGTTCTTCCTAGGAAGCAGCAAATGGTGTGCCGTGGCTGCTTTAGAATCGGTGCCCGTGTGACTTGGAGCTGTGTGTTAATCGTTGTGGCATCTCCTGGGGCCCCATCCCAGCACACCATTCCACTCTGACCCCACATTTTAGAAGGGCCGTGGACGTGTATAAACATCTCAGACAAGGAGAGAGCTGGGTGGGTGCAGGCCTGAAAACAATGTCCTGTGGAGTTGGAGGGCAGGAGGTGGGGCAGAGAGGAAGAGCCGCCGAGGTCTTGGAGTGCGTGGAGTTGGGCACAGCCAGGAAAGCCAATTCATTGCCCCCGACCGCTTCCCACCCAGCAGGGAGGGTTCATCTCTTGGCCTAGGCCGCCCATGACTCCTCTGCCGTCTCTCGAATGACTTAATATCCTATTGTCACTTCCATACTGTTCAGAAAACTGTCCCCATAATACTCAAAACTCTGAATCCGACTTCACCTTCAACCTCCCCCCATCCCCTTGTGGCCCCTGGCGTGGAAGCCTCCAGGCTGGTCTCAACCCCTGAGCTTGGCGTGGCCGGGGTCCAGGGAGGGGAAGGAAGCGGAGGTGGGGTAGAAAGTTTTGCTTGATGATGATCGATCGTACACGGTTTGTGCTCTCTGGTCCCGACCGATGTTTTCTGACTTTTCCCCACCGCTGCGTTTGCAAGTTCCTCAGAAGCTCCCTGTAGCGTGACACATATTTGCAGATTAATCCCAGGAACCTGGAATATGTTGGGTTGCAAGGCAGAGAGGAATTAAGGTTGCGGATGGAATTCAGGTTGCTAATCAGCTGACTTTAAAATAGGGAGATTACCTTGGATTACTTGGGTGGGCCTAGTGTCATCAGCAGGCTTCTTTGAGGGGTCCAGGGGAGGACAGGTGAGAAGGACTTGGCTTTGGAAATGGGGAGGGGCCAGGAGCTGAGGGAATGCAGGGGCTCCTGGGAGGCGGAAAAGGCCAAGAAGTGGGTTTTCCCTGGACCCCCCCCCCCCCCTCACTATAGCCCAGCAAGACCCATTTCAGACTTCTGACCTCCAGAACTGTGAGATAAGAAATCAGTGTTGTTTTAAGCCACTCAGTTGTGGTCATTTGTTACAGCAGCAATAGAAAATAGCGTAGTCCCCTTCTGAGTCTTCCTACCTGTGGCTCCCTGGTGGTGGGCACTGCCTCTCTTTGGGCCGACGTTCGTACTGCAGATGCATGTGTGGTCCCTGGGTCTCTGCAGTTGTGTGACTCAATATCGGAGCAGAGCCTGGTCCCTTCCCCTCTCTCTTGCCTCAGGCTGGTCTCACTTCCTCTGACAGGAGGTGGGCACTGGCCCCTTGTGCCGTAGATGGCCCAGGACACAGCTGGTGCCCCATTGGTGGCCCGTTGGAGCCCCTTTCTTGTGACCCGGGTTAGTGCTGCTTTCCCCAAGGCGACCCCTCCAAAACCTGGCAGGCTTGGCTCACAGCTCCTCTCTGTCCTCTCTGTGGGTCATTTACCTTGTTCTTGGGCACTTTAGAATTTTAGAATCTTGGTGCTTTGGTCAAAACTTCCAATTAAACATTTTTTACATCTGAACTGTTTGCAATTCATAGAAGTTAAAGGAAGTTTTAGGAAAGTCATTAGTCTTAGAATTGGGGATTTGGGGGCAAGTGAGTTTTGCACAATACTCAGGCAAATGGTTCAGTCCAAGTCTAGGGAACTGTGTTCCCCTTTTTTATTCCAAGTTTCAGAGGAATGTTATGCTTCCTTTATTGGATCCATTGAACAGAGAGACCTTGCATTTTCTTTCAAAAATTGAATCTACTCATCTATGAATGTTGTAAGATCTACCCTATAGGATTTCTGCAGAGTGGTATGAGGGTACTTGATAAAGATGGTGGAAAAATGGAATTGGAAGATAATGTTAATCTTTCCATGATCTTTTTGAAGTACCTTTGTGCAATAAGATAAATGTCACGTTCTGGGCACAGACTTCATGAATATGACCCCAAAAGCACGGGCAACCAAAGGAAAAATAAACAAATGGGATTATATCAAACTAAAAAGCTTCTGCACAGCAAAAGATACAATTAACAGAGCTAAAAGACAACCAACAGAGTGGGAGAAAATATTTGCAAAATACACATCCGACAAAGGACTAATATCCAGAATATATAAGGAACTCAAACAACTTTACAAGAAAAAAACAAGCAACCCAATCAAAAAATGGGCAAAAGAGCTAAGCAGGCATTTATCTAAGGAAGATATACAAATGGCCAACAGTCATATGAAAAAATGCTCAACATCACTCAGCATCCAGGAAAAGCAAATCAAAACCACACTGAGATACCATCTCACCCCAGTTAGGATGGCAAAAATCCAAAAGACACTGAAAGATAAATGCGGGCAGGGTTGCGGAGAAAAAGGAACTCTCATACATTGTTGGTGGGAATGCAAAATGGTACAACCCCTATGGAAAATGGTTTGGAGGTTCCTCAAACAGCTGAAGATAAATCTACCATACGATCCAGCTATCCCACTACTGGGAATATACCCAAAGGAATGGAAAACATCAAGTCGAAGGTATACCTGTTTCCCAATGTTCATTGCAGCACTCTTCACAATAGCCAAGAGCTGGAATCAACCCAAATGTCCATCATCGGATGAGTGGATACAGAAAATGTGGTATATCTACACAATGGAATACTACTCAGCTATAAAAATGAAGGAAATACTCCCATTTGCAACAACATGGATGGACCTTGAAAGAATAATACTGAGTGAAACGAGTCAGGCAGAGAAAAAGAAATACCACATGTTCTCACTTATTGGTGGGAGCTAAAAAAAAATAAAAACAAAAAACAAATCAATTCACTCACATACACACACACACACACACACACACAAAAAAAAAAACAAAAACAAACAAAAAAACCGGGGGGGGGGGGGGGGGAAAAAAAAAAAACCAAAAAAAAAAAAAAA
>NW_007730136.1:145203-186905 GCF_000696425.1 Galeopterus variegatus
CACACACACACACACACACACACACACAAAAAACCAACAAAAACAAAAAAAAAAGCAGCGGGGGGGGGGGGGGGAGAGGAAGATATAACAACCACAATTTTTTTGAAGTTGTTACAACAAGCAAATGGAAAGGACATGCTTGGGTGGGAGGGGGGAGAGGGAGGAGGGAGGGAGGTTTCAGTGATGGGACATAATAATCAACTACATTGTATATTGACAAAATAAAAATTAAAAAAAAAAGAAAACCAAATTATAAAATAAAGAGAAAAAAAAAAGATAAATGTCATGTTAAGATGCAGGGAATCTCAATCCCATGGTTTCGGCTTTAGATTGCATAAAGTAAACTTGCAGATGTCACTTGGTCCGTCCGCAGGCCGGGCCCGCCGACATGCCTTTCTCTGGCTGGAGTGCTGCACTGGGGCACTCATCAGCAGGGAAGGCGCCTCTGTTTTTAAGGGCTGTTTGGAATGCCTGGCCTCTGCGTTTCTGCATTCCACGTGGGCAGGGTGAGCCCCACAGAACGTGTCAGTCCTGACGGTAGTTGACAAGGAGGAATGTTTTCTCTTCTCTGGGATTTGAGCCAACCCGCAGGAGTCCTGCTGTGTCAACTGCATTCATAGAAAAGAGACGCTGCTCCTGCCTGCGGTGGGGTCTGTCCCCTCCCCACCGACCACATACCCCGCCAAGCTGTGCCTTCATTTGGACATTAAGAGTCCTGAAATGTCAGCAGGAAGAGACGTCATCAAACACCTAGTCCAATACCCTCTGTTTACAGTTAGGAAAACGCGACCAGGAAGGAAGGAAGGGGCTGAGCCCTTGCCATTCTGGGTTCTCATCTGTGACCATGTTTTGTTTTCTACTCAGAACTTGTGGAATTCGTATTTGCAGATTATAGATAAACAAAACATAAACAAAACATTGGAGCCAGCTGCCCAAAGCTGAAGGGCGGTTATTTACAGGCCTGGGGTTCAAGTTTTCTCATTCATTCACTCACTCATTCACTCATTCATCACATAGTCACTGAGCTCTGGCTTGAGGCAGGTAACACAGAGGACAAGGGGACCTGGGAAGTCCCTTCTTCAGGAGACAGACACCAGCCCTTCTTTTCTGCACCCCTCAGTGCCGAGGCTTCCTGAAATTTGCAGCACGCCTGGTTCTTCCTCCCTGCTCTGTTTGGTTTCCCCTGGGGGAAGGTCGTCTTCTCCCGTGAATCAGCTCTCAGCACGACACAGTCATTTCCAAACCCCGTCTCCCCGTAGGGTTAGCTGCAGCTGGCCACAGCCACTGGGACGTCCGCTGGGTGGCTGCCATCTAACATGGTGAATCAGCACTGTCAGGTCTCCTTCAAACTACAGAAAGTGTCCAGCCTGGGCCGAGCCTTTAGCAGGCATTCCCCTCCCCCCCAACTCTGTCGCTGTGTTCATGAGGGACAATGTTGTCACCACTTACTTGCCTCCCTCACCTGGGGTCACAACCCACCCTCAGTCTTCCTTATGCTCTGCAGTTAATCCCATTGATTCTAGCTCAGAAATGTCCCCAGCCCCAACCTGTGATCCCCACCTCCAGGGCCTCTGCCCAGACCTTGCCTAGGGGCTACTGCAGCCTCCTGGGGGGCAGGGAGTAGGCCTTTCAGCTCTTTGTGGGGACAGTGACCCAGTCGGCCATTGACCTGAGGGACCAGCCAGGCAGGAGGGGATCTTTCTCCCTTCTCTCATTCCGGGCCTGTAAGTATTTTAGGCTCTGGGGGCCATATAGTTCCCAACTACTCAACTCTGTCACTATAGCAGGAAAGCAGCCGTGGACCACATGTGCACAAATGGGCGTGACTGTGTTCCAGTACAACTCTATTTACAAAACAGATGGTGGCTTGTGAAGTTGCTAGAAATGGGCCTAGGATTCTCTCTTAGCTTTCCAATAGCCAGACCAAAGACGAGAGCCACCCACTGCACAGGGTTTGGGGGAGGGGGTTAGCACGGGCTAATGCTTTTAAAGCAAGAGTCTGCACAGGCACAGAGAAAGGGCTCCAGAAACGCTCACTATTTTTACTGTTCTCTTGACGCTCTTATGTGCGCACATACAGTACCCACCCGACAGAGCATGAGGATCCTGCAGGCTGTCTCATTGCTCTTTCTCTCCAACAGCCCCCAGCATCTGCCACACTGCGCTGGATGGGTAACTCAGGCTGCTGGACGAACGTGTCCCCATAGGAAGCTCTCCTCTGCACACCCGATTCTCCTGGCCTGCAGGTGAGGCTCCCGCCGGGATGAGAACCCGGGAGCAGCTCGGCCCCAGAGCGCGTCCCAGCCCATCTGTCTCCTTCCCACTGTGCACACCACACTGGGGCCCTGCGCTGCCTGCCCGCAGAACCGCACTGCCAGGGACACGACGGGACGGTCTGGGGGCAGGGGAAGATGTACACAGCCTGTTGAAGGTTTTATTTAGTGTGAAGTAATTTCTCACTTTATCTACTTGAGTTTTTTCCTTAGCAGTAAGCACCCAAAGCTAAGCTTTATTTAATCATGTATTTGTTTATTACGTACCGTGTTTTCCAGTCTTAAGATCGTCTAGAATGGGTCCTGAAAGTTGGCAGAAGTAAACATACGATATGATTTCTCTTCAAAACTGGCCATTTGGGATGTGAAAAAATGTATTCTTGTATGTATTTTATTATTTTAACTTTTGTATTTCCACTTGGGTATTTTATAATTGAAAATTAGCATAAATTTTGATTTAAAAGGATTTCCAGATTTTTAAAAATATACATAGTTCTATTTTTAGGTTGCTTGAAGATTTGATTTTTGAATATTAAGTGCCTGCAATAATTCCATATTCTTTTCCAAAATTTTTGGACACAACTTGTGCCTCCTGCTACAGAGTTGGGGGAGATGTATTCAGCCAGGTCTGTATTTCTGTGCCTAGACAGCCTGCAAATAATCAAGCCACAGTCTAAACCTAGGCTGAATCCAAAGCCAACTGCTTTCAAGGCCTCCCATCCTAGATGTGCCCTTACATGAGATTACTGTGCAGCGTTGTGTGGGGTTGGGGGTGGTGGTGGTGTTTGGGCAGCTCAGGGAGAGAGGGGGTGGGGACTTGAGTTTGGAATCGGATTAGAGGGGAGAAGAATAACATTTGGTGAGTACCTAGTGTGTACGTAAGTGAATTTAACATCTCAGTTAATTTCTGCAACAGCGTTTCACGGGCTGGAATTTTCCCATTTTGCAGATGAGGAGACTGAGGCATTGAGACTGACATCTTGCCTAAGGTCACATAACCAGCAGATGGTAGAGCCAGAAGTTGTATTCGGGAATGTCCCGTTCTGAAGTCCCTGTTTTTTACCCAGTACCATGGCGTGGCTGTGGCTTTCCCCTGCCTTCAGACAATGGGTCCTCCCCTCCAGGGGCAGACTGCCCTGCCCTTCAGTTTGAGGATGGTTCATGCACAGAAACTGGCTTTTTGGGTGGATTGTGCTACTCCTCATCTTTCTAGTGATGGGGGGAGGGGTCGTCTTATTAGCTCATGGTCTGGACACTCATTCTTTCCAGGAGAACAGAACCTGGGGACCATTATGGCGAACCAGCTACTCTGGGCTGGCCCAGTGCTGGACTTGGGAGCCCTACGGGAGTCCTGAAGACAAACTGAGGGGAGCTATTGATCTAGGAGAATTTGTATGTCTGTCCTTATATAATTCCTGGAGGGGCGGCTGTGTTTGGTTTGGTCAGGTATAGACAAGGATGTGATGTGGCCATCAGATAAGGATTCTATGACTTTGATGAGACCACCAGTGGTGTTGCTGGGGTCTCACGGTCTGTCACAAGGCAGGTGCTGTGCAGCAAACACTCCACAACCCATAGAATTTTACACAGGGGTCCTGAGAGCAGGGCTTCTGTACAAGCAACAGAGCTAGGGATGTGCACTTTTCAGGCCAGCAAGTTCTCTGGTTGCTGAACTTGACTCCTAAGTGCTTAGGGTTCAAATAGGAGTCACTGTGGTGAAGGGCACACTGGAGCCTCAGAACAGAGGCTAGTGCAGGGGACGGGCAGCATGCCAGGATGCCCCAGGCTGGTGCAGGGAAGCAATGGGTCCAAGACAGGGCACTGAGATGGTGCTTCAAGCTCAGGGAGACTCAGGTGCATGCTCAGACGCTGAGACTCAGGTGCCAGGAAGACACAACGACCTGACAAGTGTGATCGTGGCCCAAGCACAGGGACTCAGATTATGAGGACTGGTTCTCCAAGCTCTCACTTAGTAACAATGGCTTTGGCTGTTCTTTAGGTCGACTTTAAGCATTCAGGTAACAAGTCACTTTTATTTGGAACTCCATGAATGAGTCACAGTGTTCCATGGTGTTTCTGTTAGGATATCAATCTGTGGAGGGTGGATAATGAAATATGGTTTGAGTTATCTGTTTTTTTTCTATCACTTATTGGCTTTTTGGCTAATATCAAGTGTATATCTGGCTTACTTGGAGGAGAAAGGAGCATGGTTTTATATATGGACATTTTTAACTGACATTTCACTGGACACCTTCAGGTGTCAAAATGAAACAGAATTAACCTTTCTGCCCTGTTCACACATTATAATTACTACCACATTCCAATATTTATGTACACTGCTGGGTTACCATCCCTAGAAGGTCTTAATCAAATGGTTGAAAAAATACATTCTGCCTTAGGTCTGTCAACTGGCCAATATTTTCTTATTATTATACATAGTAATGACATCTACCATTATTAAAGCAAACCTGACCTTTTTAAAGGAAGGCCCAATCAAACGTCATGTCCAGTATTCTAAAATGGCCTTGTGAAAACCCATTCCCACAGTGAAAGCAATCTTGGGAGAAACCATTTCCCAAGAAAAGCCAATTTGGTATCCTGTGAAATCTGGCTGGGTTTTAGTTTCCTCTATCAGATTACGTCCTGGGTTTCCAAGGGGATTACAGATTACAAACCCAGAGGAAAGCCTTTTCTTAGTTGGAAGAAAAACAAATAAAATATGCAAGATGTTTATATTTCCAACAGCTAAATTATGTATATGCACACACAAACATACACACACACGCACACCACTAAGAATATAAACTTTTAAAGCATGCCTGCAGTCTGTTTTCAGTGCTGAGACCCCATCGTAAAAATCAGATTGCATCTGGCACCCCTCAGCAGGGTACCAGGTGAAAGCCCCTGAAATCTCTCTGCTTCCTTGAAACCTGATCAGCTCCCTGAAAGTGACTGTAACCCTTCCCTGCCCACCCTACATAGGGTTCATCTCGGGGCTCTCCCTCACTTACCTGCCTGAGGGTGGGACGTGCATTTACCTCCTAGAAGTCATATGATATGAAAGCAAATGTGTCTTTTGGAAAATGGAACAGTAGTCTCTTTCCAAAAGGGGAACCTCATCAATCCTCAAAAAACAACAACACTATTGGACATTAGCATAGTGCATTGCTATGGATCAAAGGTGTCCCCTAAAAGTTCCTGTATTGGAAACAATCTCTATTGCAACAGTGTTAAGAGAATGGGAAATCCAATTTATGGTATTTGAAAGGTGGGGCCTTTGAGAGGTGATTAGATCGCGAGGACAGTGCCCTTGTGAGTGGATCGATCCGTTCATGGAGTCATGGCCATGGTTCTGATGGTTTTGAAAGGAGAACGAGTGAGCAGGTGAGCTCTCTGTGAATCAGTGCATTCTTGCCACGTGACGCCCTACATTACTGTAGAGGGTCATCAAGAAGGCCCTCACCAGACGTGCCCCGTGGACCATAGTCTTCAGAGCCTCCATATTCTAAGAAAGGAATTTCATTTCTTTATAAACTTCCCAGTTTCAGGTATTCTGTTACAAGCAATAGAAACAGATGAATGCATGCTTTAAACTTACACGGTAACCTCCGGTCCTCGATTGTCTTTTCCAGTCCTCACTGAACACTGAGCTCTAGGGAACACCTGACGCTGGTTGCCCTCTGAATTGGGTGAATTGGACATTAAAGAAAATGTGACCTCAATCTGTGGACCCTGCTGGTGGAGTCCGGAGGTGTGCTTGTTTCATGTAACTACAGTTACTGCCCTATGGGCTTGACAGGTGCCTCCCCTCTGCTCCTGCCACCTTGCTGTGGGACTGTGTGTCCCCACTACTGCCTGCCTGTCTTCATGAACTGCTCTCCTTCTGTGGGGCTCCCCACCCAATTATTTTGTTTTCTGATGCCCTTGCTAATGTGAACCCCAATTAGGAAAACATTTCCTGGCTTCTCTGGTCAGAACGGATTTGATCTCACCCAGAGGGAGCATAGAATCCCGCACCAGTCTCCCTCCCTGCCCCAGCCACGTCCTCCTGGCAGAATTCACCCCTCCCCCAGTGCACTCTCTGCTCTGCGTCATAGACCATGGACAGCTTGAATGTCCTCAGTGTGATCTATCCATCTTCCCACGATAGACTGGGAATATCTTGAGAGCACTTAATTTTTTTATAGTTTGTATCCTTCTGAGCATGTAGTCATAATATTTGCTTGATCTTTATTTGCGGAATGAACGAGGGAATGCATTCTGCTTGCATGCATGACTCCTGTTCCCAGCTCTTAGAAATGTGGGCCACTTCAATTGCATCCATTGTATATATAACCATCATATTACAGGGCGCTTGAAATAACATGGAAAGGGTCTTGCATATAAGTACTCAGAAAACATCGTTTTTTCCCCCTGCTGTCTTTGGCATATTGGTGTCATTATATACAGTCCTTCACTCTCAACCATGAGTAAGTCCATGTCATATCTCAGGGACTGGAAATAACCTCCCATATATTTTGGCATTTCCTTCCTGTCATGCATGGGCTCCAACCATTGCTTCAGGTGCATGACAAAGGAGGTGGTTTTCCTGAGCCAGCTCCATGTACGTCCTTGGGATCAGCGAGGACAGAGGCGAGGGTTCCTCACCTTGTCACCGGTGAGCCTCACCTGGGGCCCAGACCATGGGCCTCCGTCCAGGCTGCCTGGGGACTATGAGTTTCATCCACACGTCTGGATCTCCCATTGCATGACCCTGGCATGGTCAGGTGGGCCACCGTCATCCCTGGAAGCTGGAGGGGATCCCGCAAACCCTTTTAGGGAAGGAAAGCTCATGTAAAACCCCGCACGCTGACCTGCCAGAGGCAGCGCCTGCCCTTGGGAATGTAGGACATCTGGGTGCTTGGACCAAGTTGGATGAGACAGGGAGAGGTCAGGCTGAGACCAGGGGTCTGGGAGGAGCAGCTGTGTCCTTGGCCATGAGAAGGAATACAGTTTACATCCCAGCTCAGTGTGTACACGTGTGTGCATGCACACACATGCACATGCCTGCAAAAAACATCAAAATCATGCAAGATGCATGCTGATATTTTCTATTATTTTTTTATTTCACTCCAGACTAGCCTAGTCTATTTCAATTTTTAAATATTGGTCATGGCCCTCTGTATTGATTTCATATCAATTCACATTAATGGGTCGAGACCCTCCATTTGCAAAACAATGTCTTAAGCAATTACCTCCAGCACCAGTGGGGATTTTTGAGCCCTTTTTTCATGAGAGTGAGGGTGGACAGGTGGTCGGGCTTCACAAAGGGTGGAGCCACGAGCAGGGCCAGGCCTCAGGGGAGGCAAGAAAAGCACCTAATTCAAAGGCATAAGCCATAAAGAGGTGCTCACACTCGGCACCTGCAGAACCTGAGAACAGCTTCTTAACTTTTGTGCCCAAGGCACCTGTCAACTAGCCCAGCCTGACCACTGGGTGCAGCCATCCCATTTTACAGTTGGGAACTCTGTCGCAGAGGGGACAGAGACTGTGACGAGGTCACGGGGGTTGAGGCAGGAATCCAGCCTGAGTCTGGCTGACCTGGGCCAGGGCTGTCTCCCAGGCATTCTGCGTTCTCTGCCCAGCCCCGAGGAGCTGCGTGGGGCAGGACACAGGGGGCACGAACATCTACTGAACATTCAACTCACATGAAGCAAAGGGAACCACTCCAGAACCACAGTGTGGTGCAAACAGAGGATCCTGATGGATGGACTGAGTTTCTGAGGACTGAACTGTGTGTCTTGGCTAGATGGTTTCCTAAGATGTACATCATACTCCGCAGCTTTGGGCTGGGCTGGCTTAGCCTTTGTGCTGCTTATAAACAGATGCTTTCCCACCCACAAGACCTGTAGTGTGCTCTGTGGAGGAGGGGAGCACGTGCAGGCGGGCTGGGGCGACAGCCAGCAGCGGAGGCTCCGGATGAAACAGGACCCGCGTGCAGCCCGTTGTTGCCGTCCCAGGACTCAGCACTTCCAGCCTGGAGACGGCTGGCTTGCAGAGATGTGAGTGTCCTGGGATGGCTCTTCCTGGAGCCTGTCCTTCCTGCCTCGGGGTTTCCTCGCTTCCTCCCCCCCAGGTGCCCCTCTTGCTTCCCCTCAATGGTCCCTCCTCCTGTGCCAGCCCCTCCTCCTTTGCTAGGCGCTTTAATTCTGCTGAGAAGTACTGGAATGTCCCCTCACAATGGACCTTCCCTCCTGTACGAGGTCACTGTCCCCACCGGCTGGGGTACTGTGGCCCCTCTGGAGCCTGGGGACAGAGACGGCCAGTTGTGGTTAAAGAACCTGAATGTGCATCTGGCCCACGGCTGTCAGACTTGAACAAGCTCACACAGGAATCACGACTTAACCATGACATCGGGACATGATTCTCCCTGTCTACACCATTACCCTGTCGCCCCAGGACTGGTAGCTGTCAGGTGAAGTGAATGTCTTCTCAAACTCCCAGCCTAGGAAATGCTCATGCACTGACTGCCTTTTGTCTCAGACGCGATTAGTGATCTTCTTTCTCTTTCCTTGTCACTGCAAGCCCTGCCGTGCAGGGAGGGGGAGTGGTGCACTTTCAGCAGCAGTGGCGAGGCGCTGCAGGTCACTGCAATGATCCTCACACCAGCCCTGGGAGACGAGTGAAGTTATCACTTTTACAGATGAGCCAACAGAAGATCAGAGAAGCTCAGTAGCTCACCCCAAGATGCAGAGCAGGTGAGTGGAAAGCGAACTTGGAAAGAGTTGTCTGCACGCTCCCCGGGGAAATTACATCAAAAGAAAGGAAAATAAAGCTGATTCCATCGATCCCATCACCTTGCCCGATGGGGAAAGCTGAGAAGTAAACACACAAGGACGATTCATACTTTCTGTTATTCCTACTCTTAGCGTGCGAGTATCTGTTTTTTTCTTCCATCTTAGAAGACCACACAAAACTTTCAGGTTCAGATTCAGTTATTCGTACTTGGGAAGACCAAGGATGCAAACTTTCCTAGCTTTTATGCATCCACTCTTTTATTGAATGACTCATTTAGTTATTAATTTGACCACAGATATTAACTGAGCCTCTACTAGGTGCCATGCTGGGAATATAACAGTGAGCAAAGCAGGTTGTCCCTGCTGACCCATGGAGGGGCAGACATTGAGCCATCACACGCATGTGCATGCACCCATACACAGATGCATGCACATGCACACACATACACACATGCACACAGGCATGTGTGTACACACACTTTATTACAACTGGCCCAACTTCTCTAAAAGACAAAATCTATTCTGAAGCTTCATGGAAGAGTTCCCTGGGAAAAAAATATGGAAGTGCAGCAGTCAGCCAGGCAGGAAGAAAGAGGCTGCCCCAGATGCAGGAGGAGTGGAGGGTCCTGGAGTCAGAAGAGCAGGGTCAGCAAAGAATGGCCTGGGGCCACATCTGGCCCACCATGTGGTTTTATAAATAAAGTTTTATTGGAACACAGCCACACCCACATGCTTATGTATTGTCTGTGGCTGTTTTCATGCTACAGCGGCAGAGCTGAATAGTTATGACAGAGACCTTATGGGCCACTGAGCCTAGAATTATTACTACCTGGTCCCTTAGAGAAAATGTTGATGATTCCATCTCTGGAGAAATGGGACTATGTGGCTCGGGCATGGTGGGACTAGAGAGGAAGGGCCTTACAGGCCTCAGAGACCACCGAGGGGGCTGTACCTTTCCTCAGCAGCAAGAGGGAGCTGCTGAAGACTATGAGCAGGCTGGCGAGAGGACTAAATTTGTTTTTAAAAAATTACACTATTCACTGAACAATCTCCAATGCTCAGCGCTAGGCTTGCTTTCCTTGGTTTATAGTAGTTATTTAATAAATATTTGCTAAATGAGTGAAATAATATTAGTAAAACATATAGTTGATATTGAGACTTAGTGGGAATACATATAATCATATCACAAAGACCTTGATTATTTTATATTTTACCTCAAGCTATGTATTTTTAGAAAGTGTTTATTCTATAAATAAACTATCCTCAAATCTTTTTATTCGTGCTTTCCACAATGCTGTACTTTTTGGTAGTGAGATTCTACTTTGACATTTTAGCTCAAAGCAAATTAGCTCTACAGCGGGAGGGGAGGTATAGTAATGTTTCGGGACCGCATTCACGTTTTGATTTCAATGCACCAGGTTTCTTTTGCCGTGTAGCCCACTTCCCCAGCTGAACCGGGTGTGAGCCAGAAGTGTAGAGCTTCAGGAGGAAGTTTGGCCTGATGGTTCCACCTGCTTATTAGGAGCAACTGTTCGGTGACACTCATGGGTCAGAAAAAAGGCATTAGTTACTTCCTTAACCCAGACTATTCGGCTTACTCGTGGCCGGCCAGCCAAAGACCACTCTCCCCTGCCCCAGAGAATGCTCAGCCCTGCAGGGCACTGTTCTCACCTGACTCTGAGGCGTTTGGGGCCTGGAGGTAGGGGAAGCAGCACTCTCAGGAAAGGTCCAGGGCAGCGCCGCCCAACAGAAATACAACGTGAGCCATATACACAACCTTACATTTTCTAGAATTTCTGTTTAAAAAGTTTGAAAGAAATTTAAATTATTTTAAATAATTATTTTATCAAGTTCAGTATATCCAAAATATTTTCATCTCTACATGCGCCCTATATAAAAATTATTAGCAAAACATTTTACGTTCCTTTTTCTTGTGTTGTAGAGTTTCAGTGTGTATTTTGCACTTACAGTGCGTCTCCGTTTGCACTGGCCACATTTCCCTGTTCACCACCCGCACGCTCACAGCTTCTGTGGGACACTGCAAGATTAGTTCTCAGGGACCTGCGGAGGTGGCTGGTGGACCCTGGGGTCGCTCCGCTCACTCTGTACCCCTCAACTCAGATACTTGATTTGTGTGACTCCTGACAGTGATCCCTTGCAAGTATTTCCAAGGATGCTCGTCTGTGTGTGCCTTTGTGTATGGTGTGGCATGGGGCTGGGGCGGTGCTGAGTGGGTGAGGGAAGGGTGCCCCTGAGAAGTGGCAGCTGCCCCAGAGTGCGGAGCTGTCGCACGCTTGCATGGATGGCTGCGGGCCAGAGAGCTGAAAACCTTCCCATCAGTTCTGAGTGAACTCCCAGGGGCTGCAGAAGTGGACCTGGGGTGAGGTCTTGGGTACTTAAATCATGGAATCTTCTAGAACAAAATCCCCCCATGTTGCCTCAGTCAGCGAAAGCACTGGATTTTCCAGACCTTTGAAGAATCTTTAGGGAGAAGATGGGAGCAGAAATTATTCTACTTCATTTCGAATGGAAAGTTAATTGCTTTTTGGAAAGTTGTGTTCACCAGATGAGGACCACACAGAGGAAAAAAAAACATCGCCCTGGGACGGGAGTTTAGCCAACAGTGACAATGGCCGTCTGCTTTTCTGAGTCTGATGGACTTGGAGGGCAACCCGAGGCAGAGCCATTGTTTATGCCGACAGCTTAACAGCAGGCTTGAGGGAGGAAGAGGTTGCCACGGCTGTGGGAGGCTGTAAACACTTCATCCTTCACAGAAACTTCGGGGGAGTCAGGCGCCATAGAGGCCGGACTGACCAAACCCTTAATTGTTGGGCAATTCGCCGTCCAGGCTGCCCTCATCTGAACTCAGATGCCAGCACAGCGAGCGTTTGGGCAAGCCCCGTCAGAGCCGGGAGGGCCCACGGAGGGCATGCTGGGGTCGGTGCCCCCCGCAGATGTGGGACACAGGATGGATATGCACCTGTGCACGGGGCTTGTCTCATTTATTCAAATTAACTAGTGCCCAGAGCTGGAAAGAAATGGATCTGGACTCAGACAAAGATGAATTGCAGTAAAAATGGGTATCACAACTCAGAAAACTAATATCATCAGAGTGCTGGGATTGTACTAGCTAATCATGGCTATGATATTGGACTTCTGAAGTGTTGCTTTGATTGAATCTCACCTTGTCAGGATGTGTGCTTAGTGGTGCAGGCAGGGAGTAATGCAGACTATAATGAGCTGCTCAGCACCCTTGTCTTTCCTCACTTTTTTTTGTTTTTGCTCAAGTACAGGTTTCTTGAAGTTGACAGTGCTTAAGGTCATCATATCAGACCTGAAGTGGCAAGCTGCCACCAAGAGCAAAGTCAAGCATTATTTGAATTTCTCAGGATGGCTCACTGCCTTGTACCAGGCATTGTGATGCTTTTGGGATCTCAGGTGGTGAGCACCCAGCCCACGAAAGACAACAGCAGGAACGTTAACTTGGGAAGCTCTAGCAACTACTGCAGCGTCCCTGCCTCGTGAATGCTCCGAATTGAGGACTTTTGGCTTTTTCCCTCGGCTATGTCTTCAGAACCTTGACTCAGGTCATGCACCGCAGCTCCGATGACTTCACCTTCACCACTCCTCCAGTATCAGAACGGATCCTAGCCCACACCCCGTTGTGTCTCCAGCAAGGACTGTACCAGCCCACGCTCCTGAGCCATCGCTGATTGACCAATCCTTGTGACTCCAGCTGGGGAGTATCAAGCAGTCCCTGCCGGTTGCTTCTCTTTACCCGAGAGCCTCCAGCAGGAGGAATGTCTTTCATTTTCTGCATAGGGCTTCCCCAGTGGGAGGACCCTGCCAGGGACCTACTGTCTAGCTAGGAATGCAGAAGTGTAGGGATTAGTGCTCGGGGCAGCCCTCAGTCAATGGAGGAAGGAACAATGGATCGACCCTTCACCTGGATACCTGGAGGGGCAAGTCCAAGGGTCTCAGGCAGGAATGTGTGCCCATTTTCCCTAGTGAAAGTCTTAAGTACACGCCCTTGAATTGGCTTCCCTTCCTTTTCCCACTCCCTCTGGCCCTTCTCTCCAGTCACCCGGGATCACATCTGTGATAATCTAGCTGCTCATGAGTGCTTCTCTCAGCTGCTGTTGGGGGAGCTGTGAGATCGGGAACCCACACCCAGCACCTGCAAAGTCCCAAGTCTCACTAAGGGCATGAAAAACAATACTAGCTCATAATGATCGCACACTTCCAAGATGCCGTGTGCAAAGTGCTTTATATGCATTATTTTGTTTAATTCTCACAAGTGTTTTACACAGTGAATACTGCTTTATCTCCATTTTACAGATAAGGAGGCTGAACCACAGAGAGGTTAAGAAACTTGCCCAACCAAGTTACACAGCTCAGATTTTGTAAAACTGGGATTTTAATTCAAGCAGGCAGGATTCGGTTCAGCTGCACAAAACAGTCTCCACAATTAATTAATTTTTTAAGATACATGAATTTGCTTTGTTCTGCTCAAACCTGAGTGTGTTATCCTGAAATGCTAAGCAGGTCTCTGAGGCTCTGTAATTCAACCTTCTGCTTGGAGATAGCAAAGTTCAGAAAATAAGGACAGTGGTGGATCTAAATTAATATGAAGGAAGGTTGGCCCATTCAGTGCCCTTAGTCTTGTCATTTTTTAAGATAATTGGAAATGGATCGAAACCCAGAGAGCCCAGACACCCCTCAGGACATGTGCCTCCTCCTCCTTCAGTGCATCAAAAGCCCGCCTGCATTCTTTCCATGGAGTTTGATAACGCTGATAAAATCATTTATCATCCATGAGCTGTACTATCTTATTAGAGAATATGACTGGAGGCTCTGAATTTGGCTGATCCTGACATGCTTTAATTAGGGCTTAAAAATATGGGCACAGGCTTCTGTGCAAGGCTGGGATGCGGCTCTGTGGGCGTTTAACTCCTCCCTTCCCTTACACACATGCACGATCAAAGAAATAGGGAAAAAAGGGACAATTCTGCATCTTCACTGGAAAATAGAAAGGCTGCCATCAACAGGCTGTAAAGCATGAGGAATTTCTGTAGATCGAATTCACCAAGATCTCTACAACATCATGGAGAATTCCCACCAGACATCCCCCAAACCCTGGAACTAGTGCATCTGCTTCAGAATCTCCTGGTCTATGCAGCGTTTCTCAAAGTGTCACCTGAGGACCATCGCAGCATAATTGTGTGACTATAATCACGACTAACCCCAGGAACATTGCCTTCCATGCCAGAATCCTTGTGTGTGTGTGTGGAGGGGTGGGGGGAGGCAGGATTCCACATGTTCCTGGAGCTCCCCCCAGGGGCTCTGTGCACACACAGGACAGCCTCAGTAATGAGGAAACACAGACTTCCTTATCCCAGGGCAAAGTGAAATGCCTGCCCTTGAGCACCCATGCCTGGAGACTAAAGATTGCCAGAGGCCAAAGCCGAGCATTTGAGCTTCTCCGAGTCATTCTCCCAGTAGCCACCAGAGCACTGAGGCAATTGGAAGGACTTCTGGGCTCCTCTGTAGCTGTATTTCTCTCCTGCTGAAGTTCCTCTACCCCCAGAAGTCAGCAGAGGCTCTTGTCCCTGCAATCCAGGAAGCCCAGGGCCTACCCCCACCAAGCTCTGTGGCTTTTCAGAAAATCCAAACCCAGTTCTGAGCAGGCTGGAGCGGGGCATGCTGTGCCCCACTCTGTGTCTGGGCTGTGGTGTTTCTCAGCTTCGAGGAGAGCTTGCACAAATATTCCTGGGAGGGAATGGTTGGATTAAAGTGGCCTCGTTTGTTGGTATTCATAAGCGAAAATGCACATCTCCCAGAGGAGTTATGTGTTTCACCTAGTTTTTCTTTTGCCCCAACTTCTGGCAGACCTTTAAGTTTAAACTTAAAGTAGGAGGCAAATGTTTTACTTAGCCAAAAAGGGTCTTGGGCTATAGTTTTCTCCACTGGGTCAGGCACAGGTCAGAGTCAAGGCTATGGTGGATAACCTGGAGAAGGAGGCCTGGCCTGCCCGCATCTAGAACCAGAGCTCAGGTCTCCAGACTGGCGGATGGGGGCAAGTCGGGGGCAGGCCACGCTCCCCAGTGGCACACGTGGTGCAGAGGTGAGAGACCCAAGGGTGAAGCAGGGAGCAAGAATGCCGGCGTCCTGCACTCTCTGACTCTTGGACTGGAGGAAAGAAAACCAACCTGAGACGGCTGAGCTCAAAAAGATAAATTCATTATTAGGACGTAGGGGTGTTTGGAGGACCCCAAGGTACAATGCAGCCAGGGCTTGGGGGAGGGTGAGAACCAGGAGCAAGAAGACTCTTGCACTGTCTGTCTGTGTCCGTCAGTCTGTCTGTCTTTCTTCCATCCCTCCTTTCCTCTGAAGTGTGGAGGTTGCTGTGAGCTGTGCAGAGACCATCTCCCACGACAGCCCAAGACAGGCTGTGAATAGCCCCATGGACATAAAGGGCTCAGCAGCCCCTGCCCCCACGAGGAGAATTTTCTACTGTTACCAGGGAAGTTCCAGGGTGCTGTGCCATGGGAGAGGGGCCATTTTCTGCTCCAACCCCAAATAGGACACTTCACTCTAGCCTTAATGAACTCTCTTCTTCCCTGCAGCATCTTGGAGGCAGCTCAGCCCTTGCGGGGAGCCAGGCTGCTGGAGTTGAGGGAGACATGGAGAAATAACTGAGGGGCGGTGGGGAGGTCAGGCGCAGTTTCACAGACTGATTTACAGCTGTGCCTGATCCCTCCAGCCTTCAGGGGTGACGGGGCTGCAGCAGGGTGCCGTTGGTCTTCCTCTCCCCTGGGTTTGCAGGACAAATTCCTTAGTGGCATTTGAAGTACACCCCATGACCTGAAACACACTGGGAAGCAGCATCTCTGCTAGGGAATCAGGGGAGGGCAGCACCCTCGGGCCCTCCTTGGTGGCGTGGAGAACCCATTGCAGCAGGTGGGGCCCCATGGGGACAGGTGCCACTGCCCTGAGGAAACTCAATCACAACTTGGACCTGAGGGTGTTGGAGCAGGTGCTGGAGCACAGACCACAGATGCTCGTGAGAAAGGCCCAAGAGACGTGGGTATCCCGGAGCTGCCAACAGCACATTAGCTCATCAGCGTGGAGAAGAGGTTTCCAGACTGACCAGGACCTTCCCAAGCTGGCCAAGGGCAGGCCCAACACTGGGACCCAGCAGGTGTTGGTGTTTGATGTTGAAACGTGCCACCTGTCCTTTACAGTTGCTTTAGGTCAGTGCGTGGGTTCTCAGGATGATTGATGCTTTTATAATGGACATCAAGCAACACTGTCCACAGTTGTCATAGAGAAGTTTTTCTGTGGGGTTCTCATCTACGTTTCTCAAAATGTGGTCCTACCACCAGCAGCTTCTCACCATTAGGGAACTTGCTAGAAGTGCAGATTCTAGGGCTCCATCCCAGACTTGCCGAGGCAGACGTTCTGGAGTGTCTGGTCCCCGCAGGTGATTCAGATGCACAGTTGAGTCTGGAGACCAGTGGAGATGCCACCTCATTCCACACCTCCCTCTTCCTACCCCGATCAGCCACCAAGTCCTGCTGCATTCCCACTGGTGGCTCAAGCTCCCAGCTCCCGTCCTGTCCTGTCCCGCCCCAGGCCACGCTCACCCTTGGCGTGGATCACCAGCGCTCCTGGTGACCCATTCCCGGCTCCCTCCCTCAGATCGCCCCTCTCTCTGCCCACCCTCTCTCCTCGCTAAAGCCAGAAGAATCCACCTCTTAGTGCAAGGGAGTCCACCTCTTAGGCAAGTCTCTTAGTGCACAGGGAGAATCCGAGTACAGGAAAGCTGGAAGATGAAAAAGCACCCTACAGCTCCCTCTTAAACCTTGTTGTTGACTTGTCCCTGAATGATTTGGGGGCAGGTCCCATAGTTTTTTTTTTTTTTTTTTTTTTTTGCCTGTCATTCCCAGGTAATTAAAAGTCGTCCAGTCACTTGCAGTCCCAGGGTCAGTAGCATCTTAATAATTAAAGAATCCCAGGAGGTGTCACATCAAAACTTCGAAAGTTATCCAGTTTAAAACTTTCCCTCTGTCCAGCCTCCAGCTTCTAGCTTGCAGGGCTGGAGAGAGGGGAGCAGGCGATGAGCAGCCTCTGCTACAGCTGATGTGGCCGGGGCGGGGCTGGCAGACGGTCCTGCGTCCTGCGTCCTGCGTCCTGCGGGGGAGGCTGGCTGTGCAGGGATGAGGCTCTTCTGCTGTGTTCAAGGCCTTTGGAAATTCCTGGTGTCGTCTCAGCTCTCAGTTCCAGACCAAGTGGTCATGCACCCCTCATTAAAACCCAGCCCTGCTTCCCTCCCCTCCAGATAAGCTCAGCATGTCCCACAGGGCTTAGGACACTGGCCTCTCCTGACCCCTCCACTTCGCCCTACCCCTGCCGGAGCCAAACCAGCTTCTTCAGGTTTCCCTCACCTGCCAGTCTGTCACTTCCTGCCTCCCTCCTCCCCCCACCCCTGCCACATCCCACTCGTCTTCCAGGCCCCTTTTAGATGCCCCTTCCTTGATGAGGGGTGGCCCCGGGGCACGGGGCCTCCTGTGTGCCCCGAACACCCGGCGCTCCCCACCATAACACTCACCCTGTTGGAACTGGCATCCGTCTCCCAGGCAGAACTGTAGGGTCTTTGCAGGCCCCTGCCAGGCACATAATCAGAACAAGTACCGAAAACAAAGCTGTGGATAGAATGAATGGAAGACAGTCAGGATTCCGCAGCCCTGAGCAGCCAGAACCAGGAGAGCAAGAAACCTTCAGACGTCTGTCTGAGCAGGCCCGTGTGCAGCTGGGTCACCTGCCTCATGGTATCACCTGCAGTTGTTTCTGAAAGTGTTGATGTACAGGTCTGTCTTCCCAGCAGGTAGTGACATCTTGGGAAAGGGCCTTTGTCTTGTTCATCTTAGTAGAGGTGTCATTTAGGAGAGTGCCCTGGGGTCTCTAAGAGTTTGCTGAAATGATGAAGAGATGCATGAACTGACTGAAGAAAGAATAGAAGGAAGAAAGGAAGGACAGACGGCGGATGGGTGGAGGGACGGATGGATGTCATGATGATTATGTAAGTGTAAATAGAAGTCGGGTTTGGGAACATTCAGCCTATTCCTCTGTGTTAGGACTCAAGTCCTGCTTTCAGTTGAAGGTTTTATGTTTTTAATAGATTATGTTTTATGTTTGTTTCTTCTGTATTAATGCTTATCCCAAATATAAAAACGTGCATGATTTCTCTTAATCCTCCAGTCATGTATTCATTCAACAAACGTTTGTTAAGGTATACATCTAATGCTCCTGCTATTGAACGGAAGAGACTGAGCCTTAGCCAGTAAGAAAGTGTGGCTCTAGCTTGAATTCGTGTGAAGTTTCTCTACAGAATAAAACTTCAGGATAAGAGTGGTCCACAGTGCCCCGTAAATCATCAACAGAGAAATGCTTTTTTGCAGGAGCGACTCTCATGGTAATAGAACACATTCTATTGCTTTTTTTGTTGTTTTAGGTGCTAAAAAGGCATAATGCACCACCCTTCTCTTTTGTAGTTTTGTAACTCTAGTGTTGTGTATTTTCCCAGTATATGCGTATGTCTCTCTCTCACGCACCTATTATCTATCAGTCGATCGATCGACTGCCTATGCTCACATTTATATATACAAGTCTTGGTCTTTTATATCCTGCATAAAATACTCCCACACATATTTATAGCAGGTCTCTAAATATAGAGTACTATATTTAAAAGTGTAAAGTGTGTAAAGCATACCACATGTACACCTGGCATTTTTAAGTGTAAAGAATGACATTTTATTAACCAGTTCTGGTGGTTTTAGATATAGGTCTCCTCTATTTGGGTGTTTTTACTTTTAGCGCATATCTAAATTTTTGGACGCACATGCGTGTGCTGTGGGCCTGCGTGGAGAGTCATCGGATGCCCTGTCAAGTTGGGTCTGATCCCAGAACAGCAGGAATCACTGCTCCCCACCCCCACCCCCTCCCCCAGCCTGGCAGAGCCTCTGCCGTGGCTTGCCATGATGTATGGCTATGCCACGGCTTGTTATGTCACGGCTGTTGATAACTCTGTGTAATTAATTTGATGCCATCTGATGCGGCAGCAGGTTAGACATTTAAGAAATAAAAAGTTGTCCATGCCCCACAGAGCACATCTGTTTAATGGCATAATTCAGATTAATTTCCAGCAATCCCGTGAAAGCTCGTGGAGCTGTCTCACGTGTTTCCACCCAGTGTCTCCTGACTGCTGTGCACGAGGCTGTGTTGGAGCCCATCGGTTTGGCAGCTCTTGAGTCTGCTCACATGAAGCATGTGTTTCTTAAACTCTTACTTTTAAAGTATTTTAGACCTACGAAAAGTTGTAAAAGTGGTACAGAGTGTCTGACTCCCTTTCCCCAATGTCCCTAAATGATCAAAACCAGGAACTTGCTATCCTTACAGCCCTGTTAAATAGTATGCAAACCTTATTCAGACGCTACCAATTGTCCCCTGATATCCTCTCTCTGTTCCAGTCTGAAAGAGGGAGGGTTTCAGAGACCCTGTGTACTACTTTTACAATTTTTTGTAGGTCTGAAATGCTTCAAAAGTAAGAGTTTAAGAAAAACATGCTTCATGCGAATAGACTCAAGGACCCCTTGTTGCATTTAGTCGCCATGATCCTTCCTCATCTCCGATTTAGGATGTTCTCCAGCTCTTGTTGTCTGTTAAGACAATGGCATTGGTTGTCTCAGTGGGGGGGGGGGGACGTGCGTCTGCAGGGGAGCGGCCCCTCCATCTCATTCAGTTTAACATGATCATAGCAGGATTTCCTTCAGACCTCGGAGCAGAGCTTCACTCTCCCGCGTGTGCCCTTGAATCAGCGTGAGAAAAACACAGAGTCCCCAGATGCTGGACCCTGGATGCTTGCGGGAGGGGAGAACACGGCCTGAAGTAGAGTCGCCTCCACTGGAAGCACCCAAGGACCGCAGGGAGAGGCACGTGCAGGTTATAGCCCGCAAGCCTCAAACATGTAGTGGATAGCAGGGGAAAGACATCCCCCCCCCATTTATTTATTGAACAAGTATTTAGGTTCCAGGTTGCAGGGTTTAGCAGCGAAGAAGACAGAAGAGGTCCTTGGCCTCACGGGGTTTAGGATTTGGGGCGGGTCAGACGATTACTAAGCAGAGATCCAGCTGTGTTGCCCGGGGCGATGTGACAGAGGAGTTGGAGAGACTAAACCAGAGGTCAGGGAAGGTGTCTCTTAGGTTCTGACCTTTAAGCCTGGCCAGCATGACCTGAGGTAGGAGGGGACAGGACAGAGGGAACAGAAGCTTCTTGCAGAGACAGATTCAAAGTCCAGGAGTTGACGCAGCCTGCTGTGTAGACCCTGCCTTGTGCCTGCTTTTAGACTGTGCTCCTGTGGCCTCAACTGTCAGTCTGTCCACCTGAGACAGTGATCGCTGTTAGACAAAGACAGCATGGCCCAGTGCAAAGGGTCACAGAGGTGGGTTCATGTACTGCCTCTATCACTGACTTTTTGGGTAACCTTGGACACTTACTTGTCTCCCTTACTCAGAGCCTCGACTTTTTCATCTGTAAAATGGGAAGAATATCATCTTGTGTAGTTGTGAAGAATAGAATGATATGCATAATCTAACACAATGCCTGGTACACAAATAAAATAAAATGTGTACACTGGGTAAATAAAATGTGCCTGCATACATGCCCCTATGTCCACGTGTGCTCATTACATATGCATTTATATGTATTGAATATGCACACGTGTCTACTGCCTCATGCCTACATATGCACACACATCCCTGCACTTCTCGAGCCACAGATTCAATTAGAATTTATGAAGGGAACAAGGCAAAGGAAACAAACATTCATTAAAATCTGATCATCTCTTGTTTCCGCTTAATGCTGTTTTCCTGAGCCATCTGGGAACAATTTATTGAAACCATAATTGTGCATTAAATATTGCGATTTGTTCCAGACTCCGTCTATGAAATAAACAGTATAGAGATTTATTGTACAGTCAGCACATCGGGCAGCCCTGCAGATTTTCTTCCCGAAGCACTTTTCATCGTCCCCTTAGCTCCTTCCCATCTTTCATGATCCCATCAAAAAATAGATGCTGTTTCAATAAACACACTGTTCAGGAAAAGAACACAGCACAAGTGAAGGCACCTCTGTGTTCAGTGACAGGGAAGGCAGTTTGGGATGAGGTCTGCTGAGAAGGGCGTTTTCTCTTATTCTGGTTGAGGGTCCCTGGGACCCCTGAGGAAGCTTCAGCTCCCTCCTGGCGGAGGAAAGGGGTGTGTCTACCCCCGTCTCCTTGGGGCACAGGATTTCACCCGGAGTTGCACCTGCCACTAGGAGGGACTTACCCAGCACGGCTTGCCTTCTGGAGGCTGTGACTGTCCCCATTGCTTGGCAAGGCCCCCGCAGTGGGTGAAAGTGGCGGTGAGGCTGGGACAGGAAAGGGGCGCATCTCCTGGTGCTGCGGTTTCTGGCAGGACCCACTGCTGTCGGCCCTGTACCTGGGGTTCTGTGGAGAGAACTGTTTTCTCAGCCCTGCAGCAGGATGGAAGTGAGGAGCAGAGGGAAAGCTGTCAGAGCTGAACGACTGGATAAAACTGGGAGAATCACTGCAGCTTTGGGGAGAAGGGACCACAGAGAACAGAAGCCACGTTTGCTCAGCATCTACTGCGTGCGAGGAGCTTGAGGTGCTATTACCAGTAATGCAACTAACATCCCCACTTGCATGTGCGGATGTGCAGGTCTTGAGGACTCAAGGAGCTTGCTCTGGTTTCCCCAACTAGCGAGTTCCAGCTGGGCTGCTTCCCCACCCACTGCCTCACTCACTGCTGGGCGCGGCTCGGTCGGGGGGAGCAGTCCTGGGCCTGCCCCTTCCCCCTGCTCTCACCTCATCAATCTTTTCATGCCTTGGCTCCATTGTGTCCTTGTCCCCTGCCCATGCAAGGGTCTCCCCTGCTCTGTCACTCAGGGCCTCCTTGAAAGCAGGTTTGTTCCCTTCCCCAAGAAGCTTGGCTCGATGCCCTGCACACTTCTGGGGTGAGGAAGAGATTGCTGTGCGCCCGTGAAGGAGTGAGTGAGTGAGTGAATGAATGAATGAATGCTCACAGCCCCACCGTCAGCCCCGCCGGTCCTTTCCTACGTTGCTGGTTTGTGTCGATTGGTCTAGTCAAGCCCTTAGTATTTAAAAAGTTGCCCCACTCTGAGCAGGGTTTTGTTTCCTTTCTTTGTTTTCTTTCCCCATTTATCGTGGAATGTACTTTCAATTCGTCATCACCAATGGTGAACTAAGAATAAAAGGTGACAGACATGCTGAAATTGGCACTTCTCTGTGTCCCTGGTACAGTTGTCCCTCTGTGACCCTTGGCCCACAGCGTTGGGATGAGGACAGACAGGCATGCAGCGTGTGTGACCTTTGTGTGCGGAAGTTGTTTGCGAAAGGCAGTCGTGCGCTGTTTCTTTCTGAGTCACTTCCATGGAGTCCTGCTGCCCTCAGGAAAGAGGACGTGAGGGCCAGCCACCAAGTGGGCCAGCAAAGGGCAGCACCTGCTCTCATTGTCAGGATCTGAGAAGGACTCTGGGCTGGAGGGAGGAACAAAACCCTGGGCCGAATAGGAAACAGGGCAGGAAAGGAGCGGCAGGTGCAGCGGGAGAGAACAGCGGGATGGGCAGCCGGAGCTGGTGCTGTGTTCCCTCTGCAAATGCTGGGGCTGAGGGCAGGGGCGATTTGATAAGGGCTCAGAGAGGAACTGCCACCTGGATGACTTTGGCAGCCCTCGGCAAGGTCTGCACCTGGAGTCCTGCTCCACCGTCCATCCTGCACCCTGCCTGGACGCTGGCTTTTTAACTCCAGTGGAATCTCAGACAGGCAGAGATGAGCAGAGACCCAGGAAGGGTGGGGATGGGGGCAAGGGACGCATTTCTGCCTCAGTTAGTCTCCTGCGCTGGGTGCATGCTGCTCGGTGCCTTGCTCGTGTTTCTAAACCCTGACCAAGTCCCTGGCACTGTCTTGACAGCCTCCTGGAACTGTGCATTTGCGGTGTACCGTACTTTTAACAAGAGCAGTGTCCTCCGTATTAAACTGGACATAGACTGCATATCTTAAAAAGTAGGAGGAGAGTGTCTCAAGTTTGCTAAATAAATATATTTAACAAGAGTTTACATAGGTACTTATATGTAAACACATGCACATATGTGTGTGTATGTATCTGTACACGTGTGCATAGAAAACACTCTAGAAAGCAATCATCCACAAAGCTGTAAGTTTTATTATACTATGTGGTCATTTTTTCCCTTTATTTTATATTGTCAAAATTTTGTATAAAAAAAGAAGCAAATATCATGGTTAAAACAAAGTATTCGGAAGAGGATATTAAATTGAAATACATTATAAGCATGCTCAGCCCATTTTTTGAGGGCGGTGGCATGGTGAGGGTGGGCTCAGGGGTCAAATTCCTTGTTTCAATCCTTCCTCCCCCACTGACAGTGTCTACCTGGGCACAATCTTTAATTTCCCAATGCCTCAGTTTCCCTATGTGAAAAATAGAAACAATAATAGCCCTACTGGAGAATGTTGTTTTAACCATTATGGAGTTAGCTTTTGTAACTATGGAATGTATCGTTATGCATTTGACATTATTTATTAACACATTAATAATTCATTAAGTTTTAAACATTAAACTTTCAACTGCTGACACGGCACATGGAAATAATAAGGTTGAACGTTAATGGGGAGGAGTGGGGATAGAGGGTGAAGGCATTCACGACATTTCTTTCATTCCAAAAAGAGTGAGGGTGACCTTGTTAAGAAAGGAGGTCGCTGCTTCAGTGCGATTACATTTAACATCAGAAACATCTGCTGGACTGTGAACTTGGGAAGGGAAGTACTTTGCTCCTGTCTGGGGCAGGGAGGGCTACAGGGCACAGCAGGCAGGCTGGGTTCTCCGGGTCACCTAGGCTGCCAGTGTGGCCGGCTTGGCCTGGCTGGTGTCCCCAGGGCACTGTCCCAGGAAGCCCCAGGCGCTGCAGGCCCAGCCTCACTCTCCCACGTTGTCCTTCCTCCTTCCCATTTTTAGCCTTGCTAAATCTGTGATGAGGCTCTGTGGGAGAGACAGGTCCCCAGGGCGGTCATCGGGGAGCTTCTCTGCGTTCTTGTGCACACCGGTTGCACGCTGCTTCCCAAGCCAAAGTTACGTGCACCTAGGGTTGGCAGATTTAGCAAATAAAAATAAAAGACTCCAATTAAATTTGAATTTCAGATACAAAACCAATACTTTTTTAGCATAAGGGATATACGCAAACTATAAAAGCTATTGGCTGCTTCTCTGAAGTTCGATTGTAACTGGGTGTCCTGTATTTTGTATGGCAGCCCTACATGTACCACCAGTCAGTGCCCCCGCTAAATGGTGTATTTAGATAGTACTGTGGGCATGTGGTTAGAAGGGGGAGGGGGAATGTTCACCTCAGGGAGAGGTTCAGATTTAATTTAAGGTAGGGGTCAGCTACCTATAACTCGATCCAAATCTGGCCCACAGCTTGTTTTTATAAATAAAGTTTTATTGGAATGTGGTCATGCCCATTCCTTTGCAAATTGCTATGGCTGCTTTTATGCCACAGTGGCAGAATTGGGTTGTTGGGACAGAGACCATACATGATGCACAATGCCTCAAATACTTACTATCTGGCCCTTTACAGAAAAAGTGTGCTGATCCTTGATACAGGGCATGGATGGGCAGGAAGGAATGACAGCTACCCAGAGCCAGCCCTGTTCAGAGTGAGGAAGTGCAGGACCGGTGTGGCCACGGATGTGCCACATCTCACTATGTCTTCATTTGTGTTGGCCCTAAGAGAGAGGAACAATCTAATGTAAGCATCCAAGTCTCCCAGGCTGGGGGCCACGGGCAGGCTGAGGCTAGACAGTGGGGGTACGGGTGCACCGGGCAAACTGGCTCATCTGTCCAGGACAATCATGCAGCCATGAGTGGCTGAGATGTTCCTTGGGGTCCAGACCCCAAGTATTTACCATCTCACCAAGATAAGATGAATACTGCGGGAAATGACCGTGCGTGTACGACAAGGGCCTTGCAATCTAGTGTCTGAGTCGGCAGTGGGTTACACAGGACAGACCATCACAAAGTGCCCCTTGTCAGGAGAGGCTCCTTGAGGTCAGGCTGCAGGAACCAGGTCACCAGGCAAAGCACACGAGTGTTTAGGGCCTGCGGGAAGACCCGTCTTCATCTAGTGCACCTGTCCCCAGCAAGGACAGATCTGCTTCTCCTCGACCTGAGGGTTGTGGGTCGCCTCTCCTTCTGCCCTGCCAGCAGGTGATGTGGATGTAAGCTCGGGGGAAGCAAACCACAGCTGCCATGCTCCCCTGTCTTCCCGGGACAGCCCCTTGGTTGACAGCAGCAGCTGAGCAGGGGCTCCCCGGCCGAGGCTCTCGTCCACCTGGCAGGACGGAGAAGGGCTGTTGCTTCAACCTGGAAGAGACACCACAGAAGGGACAGGGCGGACGGTTTAAAAAGGCAAAGAGAAGATAAGCAAATGACAACATTAAAATAAAGGATAATACATGAGAGTCGAGTCCTTGCCTTAGGTACATGGACGCCTTCTTTGAGAACAAGTGACTCAAAACAGCCTGATGGGTGCCCGGCCTCCCAGCCTGTGAGTCACGTGTCCCAGCCAGGGCTCAGCCCCGGGCACTTCGGGCAGGTCCTACATGAGCCCGGAGGTTCAAGTGACACGGTTTCCCTTCAGTCCACATCTTGGGCTCCATCTGCCCTGTTTGTGACCCGTGGAGGAAGGGACGCGCTCACTCGCTTGTTCATTCACTTATTTTTCAATATGCATTTAATACCCTGCTGTGTTTCATGTGGTCAGATTGAGCCCATTTCTTTAGCACTTAATCGTTTTTAAAAAATGTCAGAAGCAAATCAAAATCAGAATCCCAGTGTGTAAAACAGATAAGAGGTGGATGATAACCTTCAGGCAGATACAACTTATTATTTATGTGTTTATGATGCATGCATGTGCGAGCATACAGAAATCTTCATGGCTTGCAGAGCTCTGAAATTCCTTGAGGCGGCTGGCAGTCTGTGAGGGCACAGTTGGAAATCTCCCCACGTCCTCCCATTTTCCAACCCCCACTCCCTCCCCAATCACCGTCCTCATCTCAGCTGGATTTGCAGCACTGAGCCCTGGGGACACGGTGGCGGTGGCGGGCAGTGAGAGGCACCAAGACCCTCCCAGAGCACGTAGAAAGGCATCCCCACACCACTCCCAATGCTTTATCCTTTCCCCAAATCCAGAGATGGAGGCCCACTTTACACAATCCTATATGAACAGACCCCAAACTGGGCTGTATGTTGCACCCACACCACCTCCCTATCACCATGACCTTAAATCTGTAGGCACCAGAAATTGTTCCAAGCTCTGCTCCACGTGTCTGCCCTGCAAGTATTTGAAGATGCTTCTTGTGTCCCCTGAAGACTTCTTCCCCCTCCGGCCCCTCACGTCATCATCCTCTCTTTCTGTTACTGCTCAGGCATCACGGGTTTTGAACTTTTCCTGGCAATACCCTTTGAGCCCTCTGCCAGCCTGCCGGTGTCCTTCTTGGGGTCTGGTGCTCGAGCTACACCTAGCACTCTGGGCTTGCACTTTCCGGGGTGGAGCAGAGGTGACCACTGCCTTTGATCTCAATACTCTGTGCTCAGGTCGCACTGCCACTGTTAGCCAGCTCGGTGCTGCTTAACTCACAGGAACTTGGCAGTCAACCGAAGTGCCTGAGTTTCCTCTCACGCACGCTGTTTTGGTCCTGTCGCCTTCACTCTGCACACATGCAGAGGTATTTTTGAACCTAAGGGCAAGTTTTTAAATGATCACTGCTAAGTTTCTTCTCCCGTGTTTACTCTCTTGCTCTAGTTCTCAGTGCTCATTGTACTGAGTTGAGTTATGTCCCCAGAAAGATATGTTCAAGTCCTAGACCCCGTATCTGTGAATGTGACGATATTTGGCAATAGGGTCTTTGCAGATGTGATGAAGTTAAGATGAGGGCGTCCTGGTGTAGGGACCCCCCTAATCCAATGACTGGTGTCCTCATGAGAAGCAGAAATTTGAACACAGACACAGTGACACACAGGAAGTATGCCACAAGACAATGGAGACAGATCAGAGTGACACAGCTGCAAGCCGAGAATTGCCAGGAATCGCCAGCAACCACCAGACACTAGGAAGAGGCAGAGATGGTCCTCCCCAGAGCCTTCAGAGGGAGCGTGGCCCTGCTCTTGATTTCAGACTTCTGGCCTTCGGAACTGGGAGAGAATAACTTTCTGTTGTTTAAAGCCACTCGCTTGCGGCACTTTGTTAAGGCCGTCAAGGAAACTAGTACAGTTATTGATTGTACTAGGCTTTCCTTCCAGTTTTGTTTCGTCCATTAATTTCATTAATTTAATAAAATTCCATGTTGCCTCACATGGGTGTCTCTGGGTTGATCAAAACTGGAAGCCATTCTCCCTGACGGGCTGGGACCCCCTGCAGTCAGTGTGACAGTGCTGCGCCAGCATTAGTCCTGGGACCGCGGCTCTGCTTGCTGCTCTCCATAGGAGTGAAGGCTCACACGCGTGTGGTCAGTCACCCACCCTGCCTTCCTGCGAATGATGTCTAAAGGCCGTGATGGGCAGGTGACTGGGTGCACTGAGGTTACAATGTCCCTTTCCAAAGTCTGACTTTGTGCATGGCACCGCGGAAACCCCAGGAATGGAGAATACTCTAAAATGCATTGTGAAAAAAATGTATCTTGAGGAAACATGGTATTTGAAACAAAAATATATTAGTATAATGATGCCATATGGAGTTGACAAAATCAGTGCATCAGTATTCCTCAAGCAATAGAATTATGTGATATACATTATCTGTTATACAATCATATGATACAGGCCGAATAGAACAGCAGGACTGAGAGACAGGCACATGGAGAACTCCATGAGTTCTGTCTCCTCATTTGTAAAGTGTCATAAACTTTAATTGTCTCCAGTTTCTATTACTCGTATATAATAAAGGGTTACAGTGTGTTCCGTGGAAACACGGCCCTACTAGATATTCTTTGAAACAGGGTTTCTATGCTCAGGTGAGCTTGGGAAATATCGCACGTCATTTTCTTCTCCTGGAGATTCATAATTCGCATTGCAGTATTAAGAACTACACACAAAAAATGCTGCAGTAAATAAGCCTATTTAACTGTGTTTAATTAGTGATTTATAAGCTTGTTGGAGCACAGGGCTCTTTTGTTACTTAATACCTTTTACCGACCTATGGAATTACTGCTCCAAACAGTATTTCTTGGGAAACGCAGTGGTACAATTTTCTCATGGATTAGGGCCGTTGTCTTTGTTTCCAGATTCCTCCGTTTGCGTTGTACGACTCAGTTGCAGGTGGCCTTGGTCACTGCGGGGCCACGTTTGAGGGTAGCAGGCAGCGTTCCTTTGTCATTTCTGTCACTACAAACAGACCGATTGAGCCAGAGGTCAATGATAATTCCATTAAAAAAGAATCCTATTGGTGATAATTTTTTTAAAAAGAGGAACCATGATACGCAGTTTAAGTTGGTATTAAAATCCTGAAAGTTTGAATTCCTTTTGCAAAGTAATTCAGTCCACAATATCTGCTTTTCACTGATGTGAGCTAAAAAGGAACACACAGGTCTGGGAGGCCCCCACCTGCCCTGCCCTGCTCTCCCTGGCACTGGCTCACCTGCGCGTGGAAACGCTCACCTGCGCTTCCTTGCAGGTGCCTGTAACTCTGTTTCTCGTTCTTCCTGCATCTGCTCAGACCTCATCTGGGTACAGAGCTGCTGCCTGTTCAGATGAAAACGTCTGCTGGTTTTTCAGTGTCACCATTCCTTCTCCACTAGCGGTTGTGTATGTGGCGGGGGTGGGGTGTGGTCAGGTGGGGAGACCCACCTTGTTGGTAGATCGGGTGGAGCTGAGCGTGTTTGCGTGTTTGCCCGTGTCCTGTGTGCGTGTGAGGGGCGACATCAGGACTAACCCAGAGTCGGATGCACAAAAGGTGGTCTCAACGGCAAGAAGCCTGAAGTGTGACCTGGGATTCAAGGGAAGAAGATGAGAATGGGTTAGAAAATGAAGGACAGTAAAAGAGAGCAGTAGCTGGCAAGTTCTCAAGGTGGGGACGGATGCACGGTGGCAATCTGGTGAGCTGTCACTTAATAGGGCCAAGCAAGATCTGCAGGGAAGGCTAAGACTTAGGGGTAATGACGACCACTGGAGAGTCTGAACTCACTTCTTACATCCTGTGGGAGTCTCTCGACCTTAGCTACCCCTGGGATACCATGCAGGAAATCTGTGTATCAGACAGTAGCAAGTGTCGGGAGGGTGTGGGGAAACTGGAACCCTCCTAACACACCACGGGTGGGAACGTAAAACGGTGTGGCCACTTTGGGAAAACTCGGGCAGTTATGCAAATGATTAAATGCAGTATCACCACACGACCCAGAAATTCCATTTCCATATACCCAAAAGAAATGAAAACAGAGGTTCACACAAAAACTCTTACATAAATGTTTTAGCAGCACTATTCATAATGGCCGAAAGGTGTAAAAAATCCAAATGTCCCATGGATAATAAAGAGTGGTCTATCCAGACAATGGAATACGCTTCAAGCATAAAAAGGAATGAAACATCTACACCGTGGATGGACCTGAAAACATTGTGATAAGTGAAGAAAGAAGCCAGTCTCTGAAGACCACGTATGATTCTATTTATATAAAATGTCCAGAATAGGCAAATCTACAAAGAAAGAAATTAGATCAGTGGCTGCTTAGTGGGATGTGCCGTTGATAGGTTTCTTTTTGAGGTGATAAAAGTGCTCTAAAATTATCTGTGGTGATGGTTATAAATGTGGTCATCTATAAACATGTTAAAAACTCATTGAATTATATACTTTAAATAGGTAAATTGTGTGTATGTGAATCTCAATAAATCTGTATTAAAACAAGAAAAACCACACATCTATAGTATATCCTGTAAGGGCCAAATTGTGTTAGGCCCAGAGGGGTCCGAAGATGAGGACGTCAAGACCCCAGCCCTTAAAGGAATGCAAGTCTGCGCTGTAAGGAGGATATCTAATCACATACTTTAATAGCATGTGTTTACTCTGGAAGAGTAAAACAAAACAAAACAAAACAAAAACAAAAACAAACAAACAAAAAACCTAGGCACAAAAGAAAGGTGAGAATATTATTTGGAACTCCAGAGCATGCTTGCAGCAAGATACAATGGTACCCGGCCATGGGACCAAAAACAGCTGAAAAAGAATTCAGCCGATGCACACTGAAGGCCGGGGCATGAGAGGACGCTGGGCTCTGGGGCAGCAACAGGGCCTGGTGCAGGGCAGCTTCTGGGCACTTCCATGGTGGGGCTCGGACTCAGCAGATGAGGAGGGATGTGTGTGAGGTGACAGGGAGCCTTGTGGGGACAGTTTCCCAGCTTCTCACCCTGCTACTGTAGATGAGGACAAGGACTGGCAGGGACAAGGACTGCAGGGAGCCAGCTTTCCTGTGTAAGTGACCAGCACAGCTGTGCCCTCAGGGTGGTCTGGCTCCAAGTAAGGAGAGTCCTCCCATCTGTAAAGACCCAGCACCGCACCCCCAGCCTTCCCGTCACGTGAGCTTCTCTGTCCGCCCTCATAAGTGACCAGCACAGCTGTGCCCTCAGGGTGGTCTGGCTCCAAGTAAGGAGAGTCCTCCCACCTGTAAAGACCCAGCACCGCACCCCCAGCCTTCCCATCACGTGAGCTTCTCTGTCCGCCCTCGGTGACTGTTCCATTCCTTCCCACCCTCCCTGCCATCTTTTCTTGCAAGTGAACGTGGCTCCTTGAGCTGGGGCCTGTGTGCCTCTCACTCCGGGGCTCCCAGAGCAGGCAGTGCAGGTGAGAGCGGGCATGTGCTTGTGACCGCCCGCGGTGAGTACCTGCAGAGGGATTTAGTGATTTTTATTTGTCTTTTTAAACTGCATTCTACATTTTGGGTTGTTTTTTTTTGAGCGGGCATGTGCTTGTGACCGCCCGCGGTGAGTACCTGCAGAGGGATTTAGTGATTTTTACTTGTCTTTTTAAACTGCATTCTACATTTTTGGGTTTTTTTTTTTTTTTGGCCAGTGTAATTCTTAATTTACAAAAATATTCAGACACTGAATACATTTGAAGGCGTGGCCAGTTCCCACACTGTCTGTACTAAAACATATGTTATAGTTCCCCCTTCCCCTCCACTAACTGTTAGCTCTTGTGTTTCTTGCCTGAATTGCATGTTTGTTTGCTTATTTATTTGTTTTTCTGGCCAATTTTCTGTCATCTCAAATTCCAAGCTATTGGTATAGCTAATGGAGTCATGATGTACTATTCTTTGAGTACAAAGATGTCACCAGTGAGTGACTGCCAGTTAGACATGAACTGTGAGTGGACTCTCTGGCTGGAAGGATGTATTGACAATGAGTTATCCATACGCACAGTTCCTCAGGTAGGAAAGTGAAAGAATGGATGGACCGATGGATGGGTGGATGGATGGACTGATGGATGGGTGGATGGATGGACTGATGGATGGGTGGATGGATGGACTGATGGATGGGTGGATGGATGGACTGATGGATGGGTGGATGGATGGACTGATGGATGGGTGGATGGATGGACTGAAGGGTGGGTGGATGGATGGACTGATGGGTGGGTGGATGGATGGACTGATGGATGCGTGGATGGATGGACCGATGGATGGGTGGATGGGTGGACTGATGATGGGTGGATGGATGGACTGATGGGTGGGTGGATGGATGGACTGATGGATGGGTGGATGGATGGACCGATGGATGGGTAGATGGATGAACTGATGATGGGTGGATGGATGGACTGATGGATGGGTGGATGGATGGACTGATGGATGGGTGGATGGATGGACTGATGGATGGGTGGATGGATGAACTGATGGGTGGGTGGATGGAGACTGATGGGTGGGTGGGTAGGTAGATGAATGAACAGGTGGATGAATAGGTGGGTGGATGGGTTGGCAGATGGATGGGTGGGCAAAGAGAAATTCTTTGAGCTAAGGGGCATTATCTCAACTACCTCGTTCCCCTGGGAGATCCTAAGTCTAGTAATGATCCTGTGGAGACTGGACTCTGACAGCCTTGGTTCCATCCCCAGCTTTGCTGCTGCTTTGCTGTGGCTCTTGGTTGAAGGACATGTTCTCTTTGAGAATCCATTTCCTGATCTGTAAAGTCAACGTCATGACAGTATTCACATCCTGAGCTACCTGCAGGAACCTCAGGAAATAACTAGCACAGTGTTTGCTGTATTAGTAAATGATCAAAGTGACAGCTGATTTTTTCTTTTTTAGTAATCGATATTTACAGTTGAGTGAGAAATTGTCCCAAAGAAGTTCGAGGAAATTATGTCAGTCTCACACAGTCAGTGAGGTCATGAGAAATGAGGTCTCTGATTCTCAGGCAGCTTCTTTGCATTCTAAAATGGTGTCTTTCTGGGTCAAGAATATTCAATGGCCAAGAACCAAGAAAAACAGAAATCAGGGTATGGTAAATGTTTTGCTTTTTCACTTTTCTGAGTCATTTTGCTTAAGGAAGCTCCTGGAGGCAGCATTTGGTTGGATTTGCAATGCAATCAAGTATCTGTTCGGAGACCTTCCTACAGATGCAGAGGCGAGGACAGCCTGAGCTGCTGAGAGCATTTATGATACGGCAGTGCAGTTTTTTAGTGATGATACAAGTTTTCTGTGTTTTCTCCTTCCCCCAACTGCTCCCCCAGGAGAGCCTTCATACACAGTTTCATGAAGTGTTAGCAGAGATTATATTAAGGGCTGATTATATTTTCTTTGAGAGGGATTCTGGAACAGCACATCTCTAAGACACTCCATAACCTGCTGAGAATGCAATCATTTTGATGCAATTTGCTAATAGTAATATTTTAAGGGTAAAATAATTCAGTATCTTACAGAATATCCATACTCCTCCATGGACTGGTCTTGTACCTGCAGGCAAGTATCGATCATTGCATTTGAATAAGTGCCCTGGGCAGGAAGCCCCTCCAAAGCCTGCCCTTTCATTTGAAGATCTGCAAACCACTGGGAGATGAGGCATAAGCAGCTACTGGGGTGTGTGCAAGTGACGCTCCCATGGGGAGCAGCTCCTTGCTGAGCTACATCCCAGCTCCTGCAGCCAAGTCAGGAGGCTGTGGAGGCTCAGGTGCACCAGTATAAACTCAGCCCAAGGAACAAAAGTGAGCTTGGTTATGCTGTGGGCATAGATGGAGAGAAAAGGGACAGACAGGACAGGAGTTTGATGCTGAAGACTAGGGGCAGGTGAACCTAAGAGCGGCAGAGGTGTCACCTGTGGTGCAGCAGGGAACACATACCCTGTAGGAAGAGTAGGAACTGGGAAGCCCCCTCCAGCCTTCATACACAGTTTCATGAAGTGTTAGCAGAGATTATATTAAGGGCTGATTATATTTTCTTTGAGAGGGATTCTGGAACAGCACATCTCTAAGACACTCCATAACCTGCTGAGAATGCAATCATTTTGATGCAATTTGCTAATAGTAATATTTTAAGGGTAAAATAATTCAGTATCTTACAGAATATCCATACTCCTCCATGGACTGGTCTTGTACCTGCAGGCAAGTATCGATCATTGCATTTGAATAAGTGCCCTGGGCAGGAAGCCCCTCCAAAGCCTGCCCTTTCATTTGAAGATCTGCAAACCACTGGGAGATGAGGCATAAGCAGCTACTGGGGTGTGTGCAAGTGACGCTCCCATGGGGAGCAGCTCCTTGCTGAGCTACATCCCAGCTCCTGCAGCCAAGTCAGGAGGCTGTGGAGGCTCAGGTGCGCCAGCAGAAACTCAGCTCAAGGAACAAAAGTGAGCTTGGTTATGCTGTGGGCATAGATGGAGAGAAAAGGGACAGACAGGACAGGAGTTTGATGCTGAAGACTAGGGGCAGGTGAACCTAAGAGCGGCAGAGGCGTCACCTGTGGTTCAGCAGGGAACACATACCCTGTAGGAAGAGTAGGAGCTGGGAAGCCCCCTCCAACGTATTTGGCTCTTTCTCAGTACTATCTGGATAAATCTAGAAGTTACTGTTAATGGCTACTCTTAAAAATACATCCTCTGTTCTCAAAAAGATGGTCTGTGATATGAGACCTATTCCCTCAAAGGTTAACAATATAGCAAAATAAATTAGAAAGCAAAAACCTAGAAGAGAACGAAGAAAACATGAGCACCAGGACGGTCAATACGTTTGGAATGAGCATTACGTTTGTTTCTGAGCATCCCAGAAGATAGAGAAAAAGCATTATCAGAAAGTAGAAGTGTTTGAGTTCCTCAGGGTTGAACAAATGATTTCTGGCAGTGAATCATTAAAACAAAAATTCACATGGACTTCAACTGGGGGGCAGTGGATAACGTAACTAGAAAAAGCCTAAACAATGTTTTTATAAGAAATCCAAGAGTTGTTTTCTTATGACAATTTTTTGCTATAAACCTTGATAAAAGGCCAGGGCATGGCATATAAGTGTAACTCAGTAAATAAGATCCTGGATGAGGTTAAATTTATGTGACCCAAATATGTAACCTCTGATAACTTAACTTGATACAAAGATTAAATCTGAGTGGAGCAAGAGAAATGAAAAGGCAGTACATGTCCAAGACTGATCATCACTTCTCGGCGCTCGGACGGGTCCGGAGCTCCCCAGGAAGTTGCATGTTGCTGCTAGAGGGCAGGCCCGTGTGCTTGGGAACCCAGGGGTGGCTGTGTTGTACAAATATTTGGTAAGATTTCTGGAACCTGCTTTAACTTTACCCAGTAGTGGGATACAAAAACTAGGACATGTAAGTATATCGCAAGACAGGTTTGCACCAAAAGTGCAAGTGGAGTTTCCTGCAAACCGATTTATGTGCTAGAAGACTATAATGCTCTTGTAGCCTGTAATAACTTCACCCCAGACCCTTGGCCAGAAACTGCTAACTTCACCATTCCAAGTAATGTGGCCATGAACATTAGAACTGGAAAGGGGGCCTGTGTGCACCCATGGGGTAAACTTTTACTTATGGAGGATTTTGCAGCCACCCTTATTTTTTTTGTGTGTGTGTGTCTTTTTTCATGTCCGGCAACGGATCGCAACCCTCAGTGTCACTCCCGGACCAGACCGGGACCGGCAACGGGATAGCAACCCTCGGTGTCGCGCCTGCACCTCACTCAGCCAGTGAGCGGGAACCGGTCTGTATGTGGGATCCGAACCCTTGGCGGGAGCGCTGCTGCGCTCCCAAGCGGCGCACTGTAGCAGTGCGCCACCGGGCCGGCCCTGCAGCCACCCTTATAATGGGCAAACTTATACCTTGATAAGTGAAAGATGAAGGGCCAGTGTGGGCTAGGAATTTAAATGGTATCTGTGTTTCTCCATAGTCAGTCAGAAACAGAACATCCGTTCACTCCCCTTAACCTCCATCATAGGGTAAAGAGAACATGGCAAGAAGGCATTAAGTTTTCTGGATGGGAATAATTCGTTCGCAGTTTTTTTATACCATGGATCGGAGTAAATATAAAGAAGGCAATTATTAGACAATTATCCCTCACCATAGGCTCTTTAGAAGATTCCGCTGCTAGGACTATGGCTGCACCCCAGACTTTAAGCTCTCTTGCCGAAGTTGTGCTAGACGGCAGATTGCTCCTGGTGGCCTCCTGGTTGAACAGTTGCTGGTGCTTCCTGTTGTACCTGGATGAATACAGTGGGCATTAAAGAGACCACCTGCTTGGTTAAAATGGGCAGATTCCTCATCTAGCTCCTTCTTTGCTGTTTGATTTTGGTTTGTTTGCTTCATGGGAACCCTGGCTAAGGAGCAGACTCCAAACTCCTGGTATTTGCCCCCTGATAGTTATAATAATAGTCTCCCTGGTGCACTGTACTCTCTTGAGAGTTTTAAATGATTACATGCAGGCATCTGAAGAACGTCAAATGGTCCCTGCAACTGGAATGACAAAAAGTCAAAGACATGCCTTATCACGAGGACACTAACCTATGAGTGATGTGCTGAGACTGGAAACCCAAAGAGATCGTAGCAGAGTAGCACTGATACCCTGAATTTTGGTCACCCTGTCACTTAGGTGAGAACCTGACCAACAGGGGGATTGTTGAACAAAACTATGGGTGGCCTTTGTTTTGGGCTGAGACCCTGCACTAGTTCCCCACAGATCAGAGGAAACCAAACGGAGTCAGTGCCACATAATCACACTGAAAGTTTAAAGAAGCAGATAGATCTCAAAACAGACCGGTTTCTTTTTTTCTCCTGGATATAGGAGATTGCAGCATAACAAGGAAGTCTCCTTGCTCTAACCCTTCCAACAAAGTAACCCGATGTTAATCAGTCGCTTTTTTTCTATCGTTACTGTAAGAAAATAATCTAAGTGATTCATTTTCAGAAATAATTCAGGCCCAGCCCAAAAGTTGTCTGACTGGTCCAGCCCATCCCTGGGGGGTTGCTGAATAGATAAAGTTGTCTTTGAGGTGGTAATGATTAATAGCCCTTTATTGTTCTTTGCATTTTCTAATGTTTCTCCTTTCGCAGCGTTTTGGGTGGGCCTTTTTCTTTTGAGGTGGTAATGATTAATAGCCCTTTATTGTTCTTTGCATTTTCTAATGTTTCTCCTTTTGGGTGGGCCTTTTTCCGCGGGCTTGTCCTGAGCCCTCAAACAAAGAAATTTCTTACAAGGGGGTAGTAAATTGGGATACTTTTAGACATCATCTGGGAAGATTGTGCACCCCAACTGATGAGGAGGCGGGGGCGGGGACTTGCACACTAGGGAATCAATTGCTTGCCACAGCCCTTTCCGGGGGCCTGCCTGGCAGACGCCTGAACCTCGCAAGGCGGTCATTAAAATCTCGTTTTGCTGTACCTCGTGTCTCTCTGTCCATCCTTTGGCCTCGGATGGATGAGGGTGTTTCTCACAGTTACCTGTTCCCACCTTATAGAACCCACTATTCTGTTATTTCCCAGTAGGATCTGAGGCCAAATAAGATAGTTTACAATGGTGACAGAGAAAGATGTCAATGCCTAAAGTTAAATTAAGGATGACCTAAAGGTTTCTCTGGATGTAGTGAACTGTAACCGAACTTGCTTTGTAAACAGACTGTAACCTCCTCATGTAACAAATAGCCGAGTCTCAGCCAATTACAGGAAGCAACTGTTGAAACCACGTTCTAACAAGGCGAACGCCCCCTGTACCCAGTCCAGCTATTTCTGTATTTCACTTCGTCTTCCCTATATGTCACTTTCCTCTTTCTGTTACCCAACCACACAGCAGCCCCTGAGTCTTCGTGAAACTATTCCGGTTCTGGGGGTCGCCTGATTCATGAATTGTTCTTTGCTCAATTAAACTCTGTTAAATGTAATTTGTCTAAAGTTTGTCTTTTAACAGCTGGAAGGACCGATATGCTCTTTCCAATGCCGAGAAGCCCGCACAGTGCTGTCCCTAGGGAGGCTGCTGTCCCTTACTTGAGGAAGGCTGTCACGGGCAAAATCTAGGGTTTTCCTTAGGAAGTATCTTTGGAACTGATATAAGTTTAAATTTGGTCCTTAATGAAAGTCCAGAGTTCCATGCTCTATACAGTCCAGCAGAGACAATTTGGGGCTGAAATTTCTTTCAGCCAAGTGTCACCGATTGTTGTCAGTGAAGATCCAGGGAGATCTTGGAGATCCCCTCTCTTCCGTGTGTTGGAGCAGCTCAAGAAGCTGGGCTGCCACCAGGATAGCTGAGCTTCACACACCGACTCACTCATGGACTTACTGAGTTTTGACCCATTGAGTTTTGGAGAGTGTCTGCAAAAACAGAGATGTCAAGTTTGACATCATTCAGCTTGAGTCATTCTTCCTGGTTGTGGTCAGATCTTTTGTGGTCACTCCTCGTTTATGATAATAAAACTGTGTCTCAGCAGAAAAGAGATTTATCTTCCTCTTTCATATCTGCATTATGTTGGGAGACACACATGCAGTCTTTAAGAGGACCATTAGACTATTAAGATACAAGTTCATGGGTAAGAAGAGAAGCAGAAAACCCAGCTACAGCCTGGTGTCACATTGTTGGGTCACCCCTCCTGCCTCCTCTCATATGTGCCATGGCTTTAAAAAGGAGATCTTGCCAAAGCCCACCAAGTTGAGGAATTTTACCATTGTTTTGTAGCACTCTACACCTCTGGACTTTATTTTGCTTCAGATTACTAAATCACACCACTTTGACTTCCTTGGCTATTGATGTTGAAAGAATGTCATGCTACTGGATTCACTCCTGGGACTGTCACAAAGAATACCCAATGAAATGCATTCTGCAAATGCAAAAATGCTCCACAGAAATCACCAACTCATGCCATTCACCACGTGTCTGCGTGTCAGCTGCACTTCATTAGCTGTGGACGTTTCTCGAGCGCTTCACTCTGACCACAAATAGGAAGCTGTTGACCATCGACTGTTCTCTAGGAGAGAATTACTGTGTGCGATTGCTGAGTCAGCACATGGCCCCCAGAACGGATCCCTTGGCCAGGAGACAAGAGAGACGGTCCGCACACGTTTGTCAGTGCTATAATGAAGCCTGCAGATTCTTCTTTCTCATTCTTATTTCTTGCCAAGAAGAGTAAAACAAACCACAACACTGTCAAGGATATAAAAGTGGGAAATCCCTTCATTCAGAAAAAACAGTTTTTACAGAGGTACAGAAAGATGCAGCTTGCTGAATTTTTCTGGGGTTATTCCCTTTAAGTACATTCTTTTGGTGTTTACCCCAGATTCCTGCTCCTCACTGGACTCTGGCTAATTGCCTTGAAGACCGAGAATGCACAGAGCTTGCCCGGCGCGTGGCCACTCTTGGGTTCCCACGTGCACAGCCCTCCGCCGTTCACGACCTCTGCCCAGGTGCCCACACTTCTGGTGGAGGATGTTTCTTAGTGCTGAGCTTCTGGAGTGGAATTTAGCCTGCAAGCCACAATTGTTATTTTTCCTTTGGCTAAAATTCTCTATTCATCAACCTGGGTGGTCTTTTACAACGTAATAGCTATAAGAATGTGAAAGACTTACAGAATTCATAGACATTATCGCCAAAGGAGTAAACCAACATTTACCTAAATTCTGGGCATAGAATGTTTGCTGTTAAAATATTTTTCTTAAGTACCATTCTCAGGTCACTGGATAACATCTTCAAAGGTTGTAGATAACTTCAGGAAACACGTCAGTGTGGATTCGTTTCTATTAGCTCTTTTTGACTTTCCCTCCTCCTGTCTCTAGGAAGCTTTATAAAACTTTTCAGATAGTTCTCCTGAGTATTCTGGAAAATAGATCCACACAACTATATTGATATGAAACTTCATGGCCACAGGCTTGAGGGGCTAGTGCAGTAATTCCTTGCCATTGGGAATTGCTTAGATTAGTGTTGGTAGATTTGGGGGATACACTTCTCTTCTAGAATAGTAATATGACAAAAAGCAAACATGGGTTAGAATTTCTCGGCGTTTTGTGGGTCATCTAAGATGCTCTTGTGAGGTTAACTAACAAGGAGCTATCAAGTTCCAGCTAATGAGGAAGGTTATTTGAAGAGGAAGTGATGTCAAGGAGACCCCGAAGAGGACAGGCAAGGCTCCGTGAGTGTGTGGGATGGCGTTCCTGCTCAGGACGAAATGTTATTAGATGCAGGACTGTTGAAAGCCTATCAGGATAGAACTCAGGATTACTTTACTTTGGATCTTAAGATGAAGTTCAAATTTCACAAAATATATACCAGGCTTTTTTATCTCCTCACTAAATTCATTTTAATAGCTCCTCCAAACCCATATCTGCTATAAAGGAGTTGTGCACAGTGGGTAGCATCTCTGTGTATATTAAGACAAAGTTACACAGGTCCATCCCCACCCCCTGCTCTAAACGGAGAAGGTGAAAAATTTATTTTTCTAACTGTGTTTTGTTTTCTTTGTCTGCATTGCTTTTTCTGTTTGCACCAGCACATACCTGTCCTATGAGCAAGCTATGTGAGTGCTCAGGTAAGGAGGGCTGGGGCACAGTCAACAATCCCTCAGGGTACAAGACACAAAATTGCACAAGAGGCCCGACTTCCTTACAGCTCTGAAATGCAGGCAGGTTCCAGCTCGCAGGGGCTCTGCCTTGCCTGTGATGACAGCTCGCACCGTCAAGATTGAACGCTGTGTGCTGGATGCTGCTAGCTCCCCAGGCCAGCATGGGGGTGGCCGTGCCTGGAAGATCTCTGGATGAGCATGCCAGCTCTTCTGCTGGAGATGACTAGTGTTCTGAGTTTGCTTGGGATATTATTTCCATGGTTCTGTTTATTAAAGTCAGCTGTGTTGGGCTCCCCTAAATTATGCTTAGCTCGACAGACCGAAAAATGTCAAATAATGAAAGTGTCATTTGAGTTATAAAATGGGGAGGTGGGCTCTACTCTTGTTTCTAGTAAAGACATAAAGATGGGACCAGGCAGAAACCCATCTCTCTAAAGGTTCAATGAGAAAATCAGTTCATAAGGCAGAGAGGGAGATTCGGCCAGCATTGGCGGAGCAGTCGAGGAAGAAGGTAGAATCGGCATCTGCTTACGAACATGGAGTCCAAAAGGGGCCCTTGGTTTTCTAGATGAGGAACCATGGAGCAAAGGAACAGGACTGGCTTCCCCGAGTGATAGGACTGATTCTAGAATCCACCAGATCCTGAATCTCAGTTGATATGTTTTTGCACCATAGCACAGGGCTTCTTACTGAAGTGAGAACTTTGGCTGAAACAAGGAAGTCCCAGCTATTTACATGCAGATCCTTGTTCTGAGACATCCACCAGCACGTGTGAACGGGCTCCACTTGTTAATGCACTAAATGAAGTTGGCCGAAACGTCAAAGCAGCTGTTTCCCCGCGGATGGCTGGTTGTCTTCCCATTTAATGTTCTTATTTTATCTGATGCAGGACATCTCCGTGTGTGACAAGCTGAGATGTGCTGTGCTAACTGGGTGTCACAACCAGACCCTTGGTGCCTACAGGCCTTAGATGGAATGTGCTGGATGCAAGATCAAAAATCCTAAATTTTGGCAGAGTCCTTAATTGGTTTCAGATGCTCCTCCTCCCTCGGAGTTCTCTAACCTTATTATTTTCATGGGATTCACAAAAGCATTTATCATCTCATGCAAGATCAAAAATCCTAAATTTTGGCAGAGTCCTTAATTGGTTTCAGATGCTCCTCCTCACTTGGAGTTCTCTAACCTTATTATTTTCATGGGATTCACAAAAGCATTTATCATCTAAGGGAAGCCCAGGTTTGCAGTTGTGACCTCTAAGGGACTTTTATTTATTTTGTCTGTTTGTTGTTTATTATAAGTATATTATTATTACAAATGGTGATTTTTCTTTATGCCCTTTACCCAACCTATCCCTCCCCAGCCCCGGCCCCCCGCCTCCTCCCATCTCTAGTACCCTTAGGTTTGTTTTCCCTTCTGAAAGTTCAACGTATTGTTTTAGTCTTTCCTTCCCTCCCTCCCTCCCTTCCCTCCCTCCGTTTCCTCCCTCCCTCCCTCCCT
>NW_007730136.1:187300-188780 GCF_000696425.1 Galeopterus variegatus
TCCTTCCTTCCTTCCTTCCTTCCTTCCTTCCTTCCTTCCTTCCTTATCTTAGCAGCCAGTTATAAGTGAGAACATGTGATATTTCTCTTTCCATGTCTGGTTTATTTCACTTAAAATAATTTTCTCCAGACTCATCTATATTGCTGCAAATGGCAGAATTTCATTCGTTTTTATGGTTGATTAGTATTCCACTGTGTATATATACCACATTTTCCTTATCCAGTTGTCTGTCGATGGACATTTAGGTTGGTTCCATATCTTACCTATTGTAAATAGAACTACAGTGAACATGGGCCTGCAGGTATCCCTTCAACACGATGATTTCCATTCCTTTGGATATACACCCAGCAGTGGGATTGCTGGAACATACGGTAGTTCTATCTGTAGTGGTTTGAGGAACCTCCATACTATTTTCCATAATGGCTGCACTAATTTACAGTCCCACCAACAGTATTCTAGTCTTTTTAATAATGGCCAGTCTAACTGAGGGGAGATGATATCTCAGTGTGATTTTGATTTGCGTTTCTCTGATGACTAGTGATGCTGAGCATTTTTTCGAGTACCAGTCGGTCATTTGTATGTCTTTGAAGTTATGACTGAATCTCCTGCCCATGTCCTAGGCAGGGTTCCTCCGGGTCACACGGCAGCCCCGGGCTGTGCTGTGAGCACCTGTCACCTCTGCGGTTTCTACAACACTGTGTCTAGAGGCCTGTGCTGCATTACTTCTTCTCTAACTGCTCTTTTGTTTGTTGTTTTTGTTTTTTATCTTCTTTTTTTTTCCTTTTTGTCTTTTTTCCGTATCCGGCAACGGATCACAACCCTCAGTGTCGCCCCCACACCGGACCAGGACCGGCAACGGGATCGCAACCCTCGGTGTTGCCCCCGCGCCTCATTCAGCCAATGAGCGGCCGGTCTGTATGTGGGATCCGAACCCTCGGTGGGAGCGCCTCCGCGCTTCCCAAGCGGCGCACTAGCACAGTGCACCACCGGGCCGGCCCCAATCTTTTTAAAACCATCTCTTCTTTAGGTCTCTTTATGAAATCAGCCCAACACTTGAAAAAAAAAAATCTTTTTCAGTTTCATCAAATCTGGGGGGAAAAAATCAGTTAACTCTTTTCAAATGAAAACCAATTGTGTTATTGATGAAAATGAAAAATCGTTGACTATTTCCCTCTTTACTGTTTTGCGGTCTTGAAACCAGGTCTGCTGACATTTCTAGAATCAAAGCGTATAGCACCATTGCATCAAGAGATGAGGCTATTCATTCCTTTTTATTTATTTTGGTGGAGGGGAATAGTGCCATTGTACTGCCGGGTTGGTGGAAAGTGTTACGGTTTTCACAATTACGGTTGATATCCTGGTGAGAGAGGCAGGCTGGCCTCAGCTGTCCTTCCAGAGGGCTGTGTGGGTGGGTACTGGCCTTGCACTTCCCTTAACCCACCCCCTGGGACCCCAGAGTGAGGGGTCCGGCCGCTGAGCA
>NW_007730136.1:188926-195309 GCF_000696425.1 Galeopterus variegatus
AAAAAATCAGTTAACTCTTTTCAAATGAAAACCAATTGTGTTATTGATGAAAATGAAAAATCGTTGACTATTTCCCTCTTTACTGTTTTGCGGTCTTGAAACCAGGTCTGCTGACATTTCTAGAATCAAAGCGTATAGCACCATTGCATCAAGAGATGAGGCTATTCATTCCTTTTTATTTATTTTGGTGGAGGGGAATAGTGCCATTGTACTGCCGGGTTGGTGGAAAGTGTTACGGTTTTCACAATTACGGTTGATATCCTGGTGAGAGAGGCAGGCTGGCCTCAGCTGTCCTTCCAGAGGGCTGTGTGGGTGGGTACTGGCCTTGCACTTCCCTTAACCCACCCCCTGGGACCCCAGAGTGAGGGGTCCGGCCGCTGAGCAAATGCTGGCGGTGGGCCTGTGCTCGGGGCAGGGCAAGCCCAGCACCCAGGCAGGAACGCGCAGGACCTGGGGAGGCAGGCGGGCTGCGAAACAACGTTTCCTGCACTCCAAGGCCACTCTTCCGCCACCCGTACACATCTCTGAAGTCCAGGATACAACTCTATTTTTGTGGAAGTGTTTTCTTATTCCTTCTATATTAAAAAACACTTGCCAAGGCCCCTTACCAAATCAATGGCGCACCTGACATAAACATGAAACTGTCACGTGACATCGTGGCATACTACAAAGTGACAGGATAAGGGGTGTCAATTTTTATTCTTCCTCTAAATGTCTGGGTTGACCCTGAGTTAAACTTACTTTGCATAACTGCTTGGTGTCTTTGTCTCTAAAATGAAGAGGTTGGATTGGATTACTTTCGTGTCCTTTTTAAACTAGCAAACCAACGAGTGGACATATAATTAAATGCTTCACTCCCAGGGTGCAGGGGAATGTCCAGAGATAGATAAGGAAAGTTGTGTGCAGGGCTGGGGGGCAGGCCTCCTGGCACAGGGGACCCCTCAAAGGGCCATGAGAAGGGAGCCCAGGAAGCTTCATGCAGACGGGTCTGGGTGCTCCGACAGGTGGGGAAGGGGCAGGTGACAAAGGCGGACTCAACTTTGTACTTGATAACATGCAAATAAAAATGTGGCTGTTCCTGCCCGTGTACCCTAGGGATGAAAGCAAAGATGGCACTATGTTGTTTTAAAAACAGCGTTCCTTGCAGTGCTTTAAATATTGTCCTCAAATAATTTTTCACCTCTTTAGTTATGTTCCCAAGTGATCTTTTAAAGTTTCCCTTTGGCACGCAGAGCCACCGACCAGTGGGGTATTTTGGAGCTACCGACCAGTGGAGTATTTGGTCAAATCCTCCTGGCAAGGGGGAAAACCAGGGTGGGTGCTTGCTTCCCCACCTCCAGGCCTGGTGGTCTCCTGAGTTGAGGCACCATTTCATCTGATGAGCCCTCTACTGGTGACCCCAGGAATGGCCCCACACCTGGAAGGACTGGTTGGGCTGAAGGGGCCACCTGCTTGAGTGTCTGGGCCTGGTGTGCTGTGGGCCCCCCATGACTGGGGCCTCCCCCCAGCCCTGCGTGACACTGGTGAGAAAGCAGTGCAGGTCACCAGGTGAGGACAGACTGCCTCTCTCCTGTCACAGCTTCTGCAGCCCGTGCGGCTCTGCCGGCTGCTGATGGAGTTTGGGGGCTGCCATGCAGACAAGAACACGAAATCTCCGGGATGTGCAGGAAAAGGCCTCTGATACTCTCACTTTGTGGTTTTGTCTTTCAGGCCTCCAGCAGGAGGTGCCTGGGGGACCTCAGTTTCTGTAGGAGCCATCTGTCTTCCCTCCTGCCCTGGGGGGCTAGTCTCCTGACACTGGGCTTTGTGTTTGGAATGCTTCCAGCTCTAGAGGTGGGGCCTGGTAGGGAACATGCCTCAGAGAGTCACCCAGAGACAACCACCTTCCTTTTCCAATGCAGAATGATGCAACGATTTGGGGGGATCAGGGGGCAGATCAGAGAAGCAGCGAGTTATGACTAGGAAGTGCTGGTATTAAATAATTGCCCTTGGTTTCATTTCCTCCTATGACCCCATCCCAACAGGGCCTCACAGGCTCCCAAACGTTTTCCTTTATTGGGCTGCTTTATGTCTAATTCTAGGATTTGCTTGATCCAGCTGTAAGCATTCCCTCCCTACCCCCCGTCCCTCCTTTGAGTTGTGGCCATTGAGCCCAAGGTATCTTAAAATCACAGAAGCTTAAGGCTGGAAAGCTCCTCGACAGGTCCCCCAGGAAGGAGTTAAACGCCTCTTCTCCTGTTTTGCCTGAATGCAGCCAGAGAGCCGCTGAGCACTGCTGGTGCCTTGCACACCTTGCCCTGGAGCAGCCTGCCACGCCATTCTCCGGGGACCATGTGTGATGGGCGAGGCCTAGTTGGAAGGTGTGTAGGACCTGGCTCCCAGGAACTTGAGTGGATATGACAGCAACACCCTGCATTAAGCATGATGCGGATTGCCTTACTACCCGGATTTCAGACAGCAACTTTAAAGAAAAATAGTACAGCTGCAGTATTCTGACTGTGGCCTGGCTGGTGCCCAGGGCTGTGGGACAGCGCCAGGCCTTGGCAGGGACCCTGTACTTCTAACGCTTTCTGCATCTAGATCTGTCTGTTTGTAGCGTGCGGTTGATGAAAACCACCGATATTTTTCTGCACAGTGCTTGTTTTATTTGATATTTTGATTAATTATCAAATTCCTCTGATGCTTGTGGACAGCCTCTTCTGAGTCAGGCACTGGTGATTTAGTGGCAAACAGGCAGACGTGCCCCGTGTCCATGTGGCGCTCACAGCCCAGCAGGAAGACAAGCCCCAACACACAAGCTGGTGTTTGGTTACAATTGTGGGAAGAGTTCTGAGGAACTGCCAGGCAATAATGGGCAGGAAAGGCTTCCTGAGGAAGGGATATTCAAACAGAGACCTCAAGGATCAGCAGTGTCAGCCAGAAAGGAAAAGGAAATCCCCGAAAAGGGAAAAGCTTGAGCAAGGGCCCCGAGTCCATGTGTCGAGCAAAGCAGAGATGTGGCTGAGCAGTGGCTGGCAAGGCTGAAGACCAGGCCGGGACAGGGTGTTTGTTGTGAATGTAATGGGACACCTCTAAGGGCCTTTAGTTCAGACTTTGTCCATGTCCGATTGGCCTTTTAGAGGGTCACTTGGGATGCTGTGTGGAGACTGGAATGGTCCAGAGTGGAAGGAAAAGCCACTTAGGAGGCTGAAGACTGGTCCAGGTGAGGGATGAAGGTGAGGCTTCAGCAGGACCAGTGGTGGCAGGATGGAGCTGGTAGGTGCATTGAAAAGGTCGAGTGGACAGGGTATGGTGACTGGCTGGCTCACTGGCTTGAGCACCGGGAGACAGAGGAATCACATGCTCTGAAAGGGAGCAAGAGAAAAGGAGAAGGCTGGAGGGGGTGAGGCAGGACTCACCTGAGTTCTGTCTGAATTGCCTCTGAGCCATCTGTCTTTGTCCTTTTGGGCTGCAGAAACATTAGACCAGGTGGCTTATCAACAACAGAAATTTATTCTCACGGTTCTGGAGGCTGGAAGTCCATGGTCAAAGCATCAGCAGTTGTGGCGTCTGCTGAGGGCCCACTTCCTGGTTCACAGATGGCACCTTTTTGCTGTGTCCTCACATGGGGAAAGGGGCGAGACAACTCTCTGGGGCCTCTTTTATAAAGGCATGAATTCTGTTCATGAGGGCGCCATGCTCATGACCTCTTCACCTCCCAGTGCCATCACATGGAGTGCTAGGTTTCAGCATGTAAGTTGTGGGGGAGGCACACAAACATTCTGACCACAGCGCCATCCAGGGGATGTCAGGCAGGCAGGTGGCTATGCTACAAGAGCATCAGAGAAGTTCATGCAACCTCAGTGCTCCCAGGAGATGTCTGGCCAGAGATGCAAACATGAGATTCATTAGCAGGAAGATGTAACTTAATCCTACAGTGATTTCGTCTCGGACGATATCTGGAGTAGAGCTTGCAAAGGAGAAGAGAAAGCTCAGCATGGAGCCTCAAGCCTCTTGATTCTTAAAAGTGGGGGATCCAGCCTGATGACAATGGGGTCCGTACACAGAATAAACTGACACCCCCCTCCCCGAGTTCCTGTGTCCTGGGCCCTACTTCAAGAATGTCACAGATGCGATCTCATTGACACACCTCACAGCCTATGACACAGATATGTTACCATTCCCATTTTACAGGTAGGGAAAGCGAGGCACCAAGAGAATTTACAGCCCAGCTCCAGCAGTCTGAGTTCTTAACCCCTGCGTTACTCCCTTTAGGGAAGCAGGTCAGGTAGGAGCTGGGGACACTGGAAAGCCGAGGACCCCTGATGAGGCCAGTGGCTGTGACTCAGCTCAGGGTGTTGACACCATGGGCAGAGATGTGGGCCAACACACCTCTTGTTTGTGAGAATTTGGATTTCTATGTATAGTTTCCCAGTTCTTAAATATTGACAATTTCTTCACATTTTTTAAAGGCACTGCTGGGGCCAACAACAAAAAAAAAACAACCCCCAAACAATTAGGGAGCCAACTTCAGATCTTGAGTTTTTAAATCTCTGACTGAAAAACTGCTAAGAGAGCAGATTTTAGGTATTTCTACCACAAAAATGGGGAGGGGGTAACTATGTGAAATGATGGGTGTTTTAATTTGCTTGACTGTAGTAACCATTTCATTATGTACAAGTATATAAAATATCCTGTTGTGCACCTTAAAAACATACAAAAATAAAAGGTTGGCAGAGGAGGAGGGGCTGTTACAGAGATGGAGAAATGGGGGTGACCAGACGGGCAGGAAGTTCTGGGCTGTGCCATAGGCTCAAAGCAAGGGGTGTGCCCAGATAAACTCCAATTTATGGTTGTTTTTTCTCTTCTCTAGTCATGAGTAGACATTTCCTCCCTGCTGTGGTCAAATCCTATTTTCCTTAGATGGTCCTCCACTCATTACACATGCCAAGGCAGGCATCACGAGAAGTTGTTCAGGGACCAGGGCACAATACTGGCACCTGGACCCTGTGATCTCAGACCCAGAGTGAAGGAGGATGCTGGGGTCCTGCATCCCACAGGCTGAGCAGGTGGACCCCAGGCCCCCCAGGTAAGGGCTGCAAGCGGGCCTCCCATAGGCTGAACCAGACTCACACAGAGGCCAGATTTGGGCCATCCTGTTGGAAGTAATTGTCAATGTTTAATAATTGCTCAGTTGCACATGGAATTTTAATTTGGGGCTTTTGTCCTGAAAACTCTGATGATTGGGACCACCACGTTGTTCTCCCATATGGCCACTGTCAGCTGGAGCTAGGTAGTGCTGAGAGCTTTAGAGGGGGCTCTGTCTCGCCAGTTAAACACAGTGCCCCTGCCCCACTGTCTTCTGCTTGACTTTACTGATTTCCTTACCTGCCTGGACTCTCTGGCAGGTGAGTTTGAGACCCTGCAGGAGACCTCAGCAAATCGAACACTGCCCCAGAGAGGCCTCACTGCAGGAGACATGGGTGGCTTGAATGAATGGATGGATGAATGAAGGATCAAACACGCCCTATGACAGTCTGTGCTGGCCCTGTCCTATGTCCTTGGAGTCACGGTCCCTGGGCTACGAGCTTGTGCCAGTCCCTTGCACTAATGGCAGAGCTGGAGTGTGACCCGGGGCTTTCTTATTCTACTCCAGGACTCCACAGGGCTCTTGGGTCTGTGTCCATTACTGCCTACCCTAACCTGGGGGGGGGGGGAGAAATTCTGGGCAAAAGGGAGCCCTCCAAAAAGCAGTGGGTACATCTCCAACTCCCTTATTTTTGCACATATTAAAATAATACAAGTAATAAGGTCACCTGAGGGTCCCTGGCAGTGTTCGATCCCTACTTGACCCCATTTTCCTTTAGATTCAGGATTGGGGTTTGGGCTGATGCAGGGGCTCAGGGGCGGTGGGCCCTGAACCTCCCAGTAGCCCCTTTTATCCCCCCGCCACAGGATGAGCAAGAGAGGGAACCGGTAGGATGACTCCTGCCCCCCTAGTGGCCGGGAGAGCCCGGGAGGAAAGTGAGTATGCCGCCTGCCTATTCAGCCCACAGAGAGACACTCAGACGTGACAGGGGTTCCATCAAGCAGTTCCGTTTATTTCCACACAAGCACCTGCTTTTATAAGCATATGGCAAGGGAATTTCCTAACTTCAACCTGTCATCTTAAAGGTCATGTGAACATGCATCTTGCTCTAATGCTTTGCTATTGCAATCACGTGGTGAGCACGAGCGCGCAAATATCTTTTATCCAATAATTTTAAACTATGTCTTTCCTTGGCCACTCCCCGGGGCTGCTGTCAGGTGCCATCTTTATCTCTCCTGTCCAGGCGAATGTTTGCAACAGATTACATATGCGTATGTGGGTGGGGTCGTGGCTAGTTCTCTGCCCCGGGAGGAGG
>NW_007730136.1:196173-197491 GCF_000696425.1 Galeopterus variegatus
AACAGATTACATATGCGTATGTGGGTGGGGTCGTGGCTAGTTCTCTGCCCCGGGAGGAGGTATGTGGCCTCAATGCCCCAACAGGCTGAGCTCCGTCCCAAGGCAGTTCTCACACTCAGAACGAAGCAGGGTTTGTGCCAGCATGGTCCCCAGGGAATGACATCTCGGGTAGGCTCTTCTCCGGAGAGCCTCCTTTTCTCTCTCCTGCTTATACCTCTTGTCCTCCTTAGATACCGCCTGGGTCTGTGCTACACCTTTTCTTGGGAATCTCCACCACTGACTGAACCACTGACACTCCCACCATTGAGCTATGGGGTGGAGGCCTGTGTATTTGGGTTTGATGAGTAAATGTTGTGGAATAGAATCAAAAGCTCTGCTGAAGTCAGCACAGATGACATCTGTCACCTGCCCTCAATCCATCAAGCGGGAGGAGAGGGCACTGGATTAATTAGACAGGCTCCTTACAATGTTCGCCAGCAGTGACTCAATGCCCTCTTTTTTCCTAGGCACTGGCAAGTGGAAATAATGAATTTTTACCCTATTCATTTTAGAAGGGTCAGGTTTTGAGGTCCAATGTCCAGTGTAACCTTTTTCTGTTCAGAAATGTCCGTGTATTGTAACCACTAATATTTCATATGCCCATCATTGAAATTAAAAGTTCCTGTTTCTGTATGAATGTGCCCACTGCAAATATATGGAAACATTCACAGACTTCAAGTGAATGGGCAGACGGCGGGTAGGCTAAGCTTCGTCTTATCATTTATTAACTAAATCCAGTTTAATTAAATGGAGCGCTGGTCTCTGTTCACCGGTTTGAACACAGCCAGGCCTTAGGAGACGCAGCACAGTCTGCGGGCCTCTGCCAGCTGTGGTCTCTTGTCTTCGGGCTGCACTTTTGTGACTCTGAGCTCCCCTTACCCACCTCACCCAGGGCGATCGCTTCTGAAGTCAGGGAATGGCCTATTTCCCTGTCTCAACTTGGACACAGAAGCCCATTCAAGTTCTTTTGCCCAGATTCTATCAGATCGTGTATTGCTATTGAGTAGTAGGAGTGGTTTATATATTCTGGATACAAGTTTTTGTTGAATGTGTGAGTATGTATTACATCCCTCTCTGTTTTGCACGGTGGAGAGTGATTTCCCCCTATTATGAAAGCTTCCTGAATTAACTTTCTATTGCTGCCATGACAAATTACCAAACACATAACAGCTCACAACAATGCCCATTTGTTTTGCACAGTTCTGTAGGTCAGGGGTCCAGCACGGCTCATTAGAATGAAATCAAGGTAGGGGCCCATCTTCCCGGCTTACTGGTTATT